>NC_056545.1:11833316-12134566 GCF_910596095.1 Thunnus maccoyii
TTGTTAACATTCTTCACTGAAACCAACCTGCTCATTAGTTTTACTGCCAGCAGAGCCCATTGATCATAGCAGCTCATTAACTTGTTGTAACTAGCTCATTAAGTTGTAGCTAACGGACATCACAGGTTCCACTGATGAATGCTGACAATGCTAACAAGCTGGTGTCAAAAGTCGTGGAAAGGAGCAGCAAACTAAAATATTTTCACCCAGTACAGAACAGTCAAGGCTGAGAGGTAATATTGAAAGGTTCTTGGATTTATTACAACTTTGTGTGTAAAGAGGGGAGATTAGGCGAGCTAAGGGATTAAAATGACGAGATGACAGGCTTGACAGGCTTGTCATGTACCCTTTTATGGATTATTGATTTACAGCCATTAAAATACCCTTCACTCAAGAGAGGCATTTAATTCCAAAGCACACTGAGCTATTGAATGCTCAGAAATGTCACATAAAGGTGAAGCTCATACAGGAGCTGAGAGTAAAATATTATGACCTCCTGGTCTGGCAATAATACTTTTAAATTTGCATTTAACATTTTATACTTTGTGCATTAGGTTGAGTGATTGCAATGAATGCAACAGTGGAATAAGCTTCCTAGACTGCAAGCATTCAAAGCAATCGTCAGTAAGGAGTGCATGGGTCAAAGACATGTTTGCCTTGTTTTAGTTATAAGTGATATGTATGTTTATATGTAACGCCAGAAATTGGATGGGAGAACTGAGAGTAAATGGGACAAACAGTCTCCTACAGGTGTCCACTGAAGACATTAAGCCCAATGCTCAAGGGCTACTTACAGCAGTTGTTTTAAGATACCTGTATCGAACATTATGATGGAAATCAATTGGATCACTAGTTTTGAAGTAATAGCTACAAAAAACCCAGCTACACTTACAACGTTACAGCCTCCTATACCTGTAGCACAGGTACAGACAGAGCTTGAAAGGTTAGGTTAGATTTCCTGCATGTGACCTTTCCTCCGCAGGAGGAAGTGTAGAGGGGGACAGATCACCAGGATGCACGACTGATGCGCAATAATTAACTAGATACCAAGGAGTACAAGGAGGAAGGGTAGAGGGTGACAGATATGTTACAAGTAGACAGACAGAATTGGAGCACATCAAGCTGGAGAGAATCCACCATCAGTAAAATACTTTTGTCACAGACCAGATGGTGTCGCAGTGTGATGGTGGAAGAGCAACAATAGACAGGAGGGTTTGTTACCGGATTGGACAGATTTCTTTATTTTACCTTAATAATGTAAAAATGGTGGCAGGGAAGAAAAAAGCTTCAGTTTTATACATCAAAAACTTTCCTTTTTTCTAAAATTCACAGTAAAAACAAGAGGATATTCCAATTTGTGTGACATGAGGTAGCCTCACAAACTGATGAAGCAGTACACTACTACAGATTCTCTACACTTCAGATTGTACAGATATTTAAAAATGAACATCTTATGACTAAATCCCACTTAAAATATGTAAATCAAGGGGAAAAGCACTGATGGTTAATTTAATAAGAGGCTGGAGCTTTAGAAGATCATCCATATGTTATGATTTTATGTTTTCTCTCATTGGTAAAACCCCCCAAAAAACTATATACAGAACAACTTGAAGAAGGGTTTGTCGGATGTTGGTGCAGTCTAGAAAAAAGAACATGACAAAAGAACTAAAATGGGGATAATGACATGAACAAGAAACGGTGTACCCACCTGGTAAATATCCGATAGGCTGCTGCTCCCCGAGTCGCTGGCGATGCTGCATCCTGACTGGCTGGGAGGCATGTGCATCACCTGCTGATGGGCGTGGTCTGTTAGGTGCATCTTATTGAGGTCGGCAGGAAGCTGCTCAGACAGACAGGAAGTTGCAGAGAGATAGAGGGAGAGACACGGAGAAAGCGGTGAGGATATGACTTCAGCGGAGGCAAACACACACACACACACACGCATCAACACGCACACACACACACACACACACACACACACACACAGCCATTTTCATCAGCCTGAAAGCCAAAGCTGGTTTGGCACTGTTTCACATGTTATACTCCCAAGATAATGAACATATAGAGAATGGAGCTGAAGACACTTCGGATGGTTGTAAATTATAATCCAGGTTTAGAGGTTGATGTGATTTCTGATAGACAGAGGAGGGTTGGATATTTTTGGAGTGACCTTAACAAAACGATGAAACAGTAAATTCTGGCAGGGGCTGTCTTATGAGACAGGTCTTTTTTATGCCTAAAGCGTTCACTGTCAGCTACTGGTGCACACTGTATACGTGCACACACACACACACACACCATACGATGCGAAAAACAGAAGGGACTGGAGCGCACTGATTACTTTGCAGCTTTTAATTGTGCAAACAGACTAACGTTTCGACACTACTGTTTCTACACCTTACAATGCATTAGACACGAGAGCACTCTTAAAAAGGCATATCCAAAGACAATAAACAAACACACACATACACACTGACACTTCAATGGCCATTTTAACAATTAAATAAGCAAATACTTCAAGCAGGCCACAAACAAAATACGATCCGTCAACAAATCTGTTCGTTGCAGTCAGTCAGCTTGTTTACTTTAGGATCGGCAGTCAATTTGCACAAAGCAAAATTATAGTACTGATACAGACAAAATCCATTTTCACCTTTCACCTTTTTTTCTGAAGATCACACACTTCAAAATCCAACTTGCTAAGAGCAATTTTTCTCAGCATTACTTACTATTTTTAAACAATTATATGTGTGCATCCCTGTATTGAATTCACAATGCACCACTAGCAAACAAACACAGTTTCATCCCCAGTTTGTGAGCTGGTGAACAAAGTAACAAACACTGACGACAGACTCTGTCTTCCCCTGATTAACAGACTGCTTTAGGGCATCAATTAATTGACCCCTTATCAATTCTTGGTAAGGGAATTCATAGCTCTACCACCAGAGAGATTTACATGAAGTGCATACAAAAGAAGCTCCAAATACACATCACAGTACACACCAGTATAAATATTGTTACACAACATACAAAATGCTCCTCTTACCCCATCATAAAGATATCTCCGAGAAAAATTGTGTGAGCTTGACATGGTCATACTAAAGCGAAGAATAGCCATACTCTGTGCTGCTCCTTAGTAGATTGACAGATAGAAACTCTACAAAGCTGTGTCAGCAGTCAGTAAACCACGTACAAGTAAAGAGGAACCTTTATCCACCGTCTCCAGATAAGTCTACCAAAGTTCAAGTTTTACTCCAAAATTTATCAACATATGGTTGGACAGGTTCTCTACTGCACCCATACAGGATAGATGAGGATGAAAGGATAACTAACAGAGGTATTACTACACATGTTGCACTGCAAACAGTGCAAGAGACTGTTTGAGCATATTAAAAAGGGACTTCGTATAAACTTTAATCTTTTTTTTACTGGGCAGGTGGACAAATGTACCAGTTTTGGTGTCACCTCTGCTCCAGAAGAAAGCCAAACCTCTAAAGTCTTACCAGTTTGGTTCGGGGCAGTGTCAGGGTAAGAGAAGATGTCCTCCTGCGACAACGGGCAAACCTACAGCAAACCTCCTCCATCGCCACATCAGACAGCACTGGCCGTCCAAACACACCCATACACTACACACTCACACACACCAACAGTTGTACATGCAAAGACGCGCCGAGCAAAACTGAAGCTCGGAAGGTAGCCGAGGCTCCGATGAACCACGGTGCCAACATGCAATATTAAAGACGCTGAGTCTGGGGGTGCTGCCCTCTCAGTACTCTCCTCTAATAGGCCTGTTGTACTGTACGACCCCCATCAGCACTTAGGCTAACACCCCCACTCCCTAAACCCACAGGGAAACACAGTAGTGAGGGGCGGAGTTTAAGAAGTTCAATGGCTTGTACTTAATGTGTGGCATTTTAAATGAGAACACCACTCAATTTATATAAATATGATATAATGTACACTCAAC
The DNA here is from genome assembly GCF_910596095.1 of Thunnus maccoyii. NCBI lineage: Eukaryota > Metazoa > Chordata > Actinopteri > Scombriformes > Scombridae > Thunnus > Thunnus maccoyii. The sequence goes on from NC_056545.1 coordinate 11,837,284, forward strand.
TTACAAATCATTATGAGCTCACTATTTACTATATAGCGCACTATATCTACCACTCTGAGTATCCAAATTATGAGCATGACACTTCCCCAACCCAAAGATATTCAGTTTACTCATAAAAGAATAAAGAAACCAGAAAATAATCACATTTTAGAAGCTGGAACTAGATAATTCGGTAATGTTTTCTTTAACAAAATGACTGACAGCGATTAATCATTAATCAAAATAGTTGACGATGCATTTTCTGTCAATCACTGCAGCTCTAGTTTGGACTAAACTCTTTTTTTTTACTGATAGCTAAATATCTGGCTTTGTTCAGTTCCTTAGCTTTGCATACAGATTCAAACAGACTCACATACCACTTAAATATTAGCACATGCTGTGTTTTTCTCTGTCGCTCACATACTACAACAATAATAGTGCTATTAGCAACACTTCAATAGTACATTTCTAATTTCAAAGTGCACTACTGTGCTACATCCACACCACCAATGATTCATAGGGTTTTAAGTCATGACTGGAGGAGTATTTAAGTGAAGTCTATTTCCCATTAGGTACGGCAGTGCAATGCATCGTGTGCTTCAATTATTGAACCGCAGGCAACACGTAGCGCTACACTGTGTTATCGACTAAAACACACAATCATGCGGTAGTAGAATTCTCTACTCTCAGTCCCTGTTGACCAACACACTTCACTACTAGTTTGTTTTGTTTGTGTGTGAATGAGAAGAGACAGAGAAAGCAAGCGGGGGGACAGAGAGTGATTGCTAATTTCATCACAGGTAAATACTTATTGATTTCTGTGTGATGGAGCAGTCATCAGCCAGTGATGATGAAGCTCCCACCCTGCATCCTTTTAATACATTCACTCTGAGCCAGAAACTAATGTGTCAAACTGCTGAGGAAATCAGGACTCAGGGGGAAAAAGGGTCACACAAGACACAAAACACACCCAAAGAGGATATTGGAAGGAGAAAAACATGTTGGATGAATGATTGGACAGACCTTCATCTTATCAAGCTTACAGAAGTCTTGAGAAAATTTGACCAAATAAGGCAGGATAGCAAAAACTTTGGAATTCCTGAAGTAAACATTCAATTGGCTTCGAGTTTGAAATGGTTTGTTTTCAGAAACGGCACATGTATCCTTGTGAACAGTGTGGTTTTATAACTTTGCAGGATATTTTTGCAAGGTTAAGTATTTTAAAGGTAAAGGTAAAGAGCTGTAACAATTAGTTGATTAATCAATTACTCAATTGACAGAAAATTAATCTGCAGCTATTTTGATAATTGACACTTTTCTGTGTCAGACATGATAATAAAATTAATATCTTTGGACTGTTGATTAGAAAAAACACTGATTTAGAATTCAGTCAAGGGTTATCAATATTGTTTTGGGTTAAGGTGATGACTAGAATTTGGTTACAGCGAGGAAAGGGTTAGGGCATTGTGAGGTAGTGGTGAGGTTTAATATCTGTCTGACGCTGTTTTAGTAGACTAACACAAGTGTCATCAGACTAATCCACTATCATATCACGACTGATACTGGATTTTACTGTGGCTGATACTGATATTTGGTAATCCAAGAGCTGTGATAGAGGTATGTAAAGGAAACAGGAGTGTTTAAGAGTTAAACAAGCAGTTGTGACATCGTACTCTGCTAACTCTACTGTTAACAATCAAATCTGCTTGAAATACTATGTACTGATGAGACTGATGGAGATTGCTGTAGGCACTTTTTTTGTCATTTGTAATTCTAATTATTTTCCCAATCTGGCCAACACCTTGTCAAATAGAAATTAATGTGCATTTAGCCGATAGTGGCAGATAATACTGACAGTCCAATACATCAGTCTGGCTCTTCTTGGCATTCCTGCTTCACGATAAGTATGTAACTAAAAAAACAACTTTCACTGGCACAGTCAGAAATCTTCCCTTTGAAAAGATTCCTCTCTGGACGATCTAATTGTGTCATTCTATCATCCATCATTTGGTTTATGCTCACTTTGTTGGGTTTATTTCCTAATTGAGAAGAAGAGTCAACATTAAGGAATTCCCAAAATGGCAAAACATGTTAGAGATGTGTGTGTGTGTGTTTAGGAGGTGCAAGGGAACGACAGAGGGCAAGGACAGAGAAGAAGCGTTGATGTGTTTGTGTGAGAGAAGGAAGGACGGAAGGGGGGGGAAGTGAATAATTGTGGTGGTCTTGTGGCTCCTATTCACACCACAGACTTAATCCTGCTCTAATCCCCCTCTTTCCCTTTCCCAGCGGGGCCGAGCCGGGCGGGCGGTTGAAGGGGGGGGTCTCCCATTCTCCTCATGCATTAAGGATGAGAGTTGGTAGATTAAATATAAATGTGCAAGGTTCCTTCAGCTGTACAATTCTATCATGTCAACACGGAGGGTACAATCATGGAAGGATCAAGCAGACTGTAAATGTTACATCGCAGTCGGACTGATCCAAGCTTTCACAACACCAATCATTTACAGCGTCTGATTAACTCCTGAGAAATGAAGCCATCATCTATTATAATAAAGAGCAAGAAAAGATTCAGTCCAAGTGAGATGAGGAGGAAAAATCCATAAGGAAGCAGGCCTGGAGCTGTCACAACATCAAGTTGTTACCTAGATTGGGCGCTTATAAATGAATAATTGGCTAGTGTCATGAACACAGAGCACAACTGGTAGAGCCGGGCAACATACTGTGATAGGAAGTATACAGATTATCATTTTATAATATCACTGTGTGTTTGTAATACCGGCTTCAATGAAGTGTGTACAGCAGATGTAAGCATTCATTCAGTGATGGTAAAACCACCCGCTGAGACATTATAAAGACTCTGTGGTTAGAAAATGAAAATAGACCATATCTGAATAAAAGCCACAGCATAACAGTTCTACTAATAGATCATGCTGAATATGATATCTGATTAGTGTATTTTCAACTGAATGTACCCGATATTGCCCAAGACCAATACGCAAACACAATGTCTCACACGTCATAGCGGTTTTCCATCCAAAAATATGGAAACTTCCGTCCAACCATCCATCAATCAAGAAGAAAAACATCTTAACCAACATACAAATGGCCACTTATGCTAACATTATGACTACATTCCTCTTTCTGTAAACCTACTTGGGTCCCTGAAAGCACAAAAAAACAGTCAAAACGTATTAGGGCGATATCTTCTTTTTCCTTTCTTCTATAAAACCTAACTCTGTTTCACTTATTGCGTCCAATTTTAACAATGAGATTAACTAGCCTGGAGCCTGAGTGCTCTGTTCCACCTTCTTCCCCAGTGATAAAATGGGCTATAAAGTCTGGGACTGGCCATTTGGCATCACAGACAAGAGACTGGGTTTCCCAAAAGACATTTTAGAGCTGGGATGATCTTTGCTGCATTGTAGGTCAATGCATAGAGAGATGTTTTGGTGCCTAAATGGTTTTGGGAAACCTTGAAGACGTTAATGCTGGTCTGTCTAGCATGATAGTCAGGTATTGGTCGTTTAAGGGTCCCAGAAGGAGCCACATCATTAAAACAGGACACATTGTTTAGGCAAAAGCTTCATTAGGATGCAGAGATAGCATTTAATGACTAAGTGGCAGGACACACCTGAGACTCCACTGAACAAAGAGAGATAGAGAGACAATGACAGAGAGAGAGAAACTAGATTCATAGAGGAGGATAAATAAGAAACAGTGACAGAGATGGAGCGTGACAAAGCGAAAGATGCACTAAAACACGAAGAAAGAAACAGAGAAGAAAAAGCGAGTACAATACATTGAGATGAACAACAAAGAGCACAAACGGCGTAGGTGAGTAATTAAAGAAAATGTGACGAGGCTGATGAATCCTGATGAGAATGGTAATTAAAGTGGGTTCAACAAACAAAGCTCGATGAATATTTAAAGACAGTGTTGTTGCATTCGCAGAGGGAAAAAACATATATTGTATTGCTCACTGTCTCCAAACAGATAGCGAGTGTACAATAAAGAAGTTCGGCGAGGTTCAGAGTTGAAGGTTGTTTGTGTTGCTGGTGATCACTGAGAAATCTGTCTTAGATAAGATGTATGCAAATTAGAGTGTACAATGGAAATAAGGTGGCATTAATTGGTATACTTGTGTATGCAGACTGTGAGAAAAGCATCATTTAATATCTTTTTCCTCTTTAATATCTCTAATATCGACCAAAAACAAACACAAACTAATTCACTCTTGTAATACCCAATAATCAATCATGATGTTGAAGTTAGACAAAAAGGACTAGCGATGATAAATTCAATTATCATTAATTACTAAAAAAAAGAATATCCCCAGCCAACTCATTTCTACTGACTGTGAATGTGCACAGGCAGTAGGAGGTTTAGGGAGTAATAACAGTTAAGTCCTGTTTTAGAACTTGCTTAGCTTGACGTACCAACTCAAAACCCCACAGCTGAGTAAATACAGGCACGGTAATGGATAGTGTGGTCAGTGGTGGGGTATCTGACATGAGCACGGTCGGCCTGTAGATGTCAGCAGTGACAAACTGCCTTGACATGACCTGAGTGGTAAGGCCGAGCAACACAAACATCTCTTCTCGATTTTAATTTCAATTTCAGTGTTTATATACTGCACTGTATACATATGCTTTTTTTTTTTACTGACAAAGACTCATTTGTTGCGCCTCAATTACTGTGAGAAATAACTGCTGTTTTTTTCCATTTGTGTTTTTTGGGAGTTAGTGTTAAGTCATGTCTAGAGTGACTCACAAATGTTGCAACAATAAAGTAAGCCTAACTTTCTAGACCACAAGTGAGAAGGGTAAGAGCCAAAGTTTTTAATACAACCATCAAAAAAATATCGGGAGAAAATAGTTTTGATTAGAAGGTCAATTCCACTCTGGATTTATAATATAATTGCATATTAAAAAACAGTGAACCTTAGCTGCTAACATGATCTTCACTTGTAACAGCTGCCAGAGCAGGTTGTTACACCAGAAACCACATCCCAGACTGTAGCCGTTGGCCTGTGCACATAGCAACAATGTGCACAATAGCTACTGTTTCACAGCCTGAATGAGTTATCCTTCCTTTGATGCAACACTTAACTCCATGTCTGAATCTTATTACCATTGGTTTTCTCGATTCTCTGCTCTCTGACTCGCTCTGCCTCTTTCCGACCCATCTCTACTTTTCTCTGTGATTGTCTTTCCCTGTCCGACGCCTCGCTCCCTCATTACAGCCTCCACCTTCCAGTTTGCATCCACTTTATCAGTTACTCCTCCAATTTTACTTTTTTGACCTTTAGTCTACTTGCTGTATGTTCCCATACCTTGCTTCCCCCCCCCCCCCCCCCCCCCCCCCCCCCCCTAGTGCATAAAACCACAATTTCTGCTCTAACATGCAATTCTGCATCAAAGGGAGCAAAGAGGAGCGAAATGACTGCAAGTAGCCACATCAGACTAGCCAGGTGAAAAAAAATCTGCAACGACACACACACACACACACACACACACTCCAGATTTAGCCCTGTAGTGCTGCAGAAAGCTTCGATCAATCAAGGCTGTTTTCTCTCGGCTTGTTCTAACATCTTAAGACGGGGACAGCGTCAGGAAAATGCACACACACATTCACGGAAAATACGTAATGCATACGAATATATACATATGAACTGCATGTATCTATGAGCTCCATTCAATAAAACATACACTGAGCTCATTGAATAGGCTCAGCACACAGCCATGCTCCACTCTATTACTGGCAAGTCCACAGACGGTTGGATTAAGATACAGTACAGGGAGACAGATGGAGATGGGGAGAAAATAAAGGGACCTGAAGTGAATATGAGAGAGCGAGTGAGACGGACAGAGAGAGAGAGAGAGAGTATCTGTATTAAAGAGTGTAAGAAGAGACAGTGAGAAAGGCAGAGTGCAGCATATGATTGAGACTGGATTTGAGTGAGTGTGTGTGTGTGTGTGAGAGAGAGCAACGGTAGCAGAGAGCGAGGCAGAGCGTATAATAGAGATAGGACTGACAGCGAGGGGTAAAATGAGGATGAAGTGAAAAGAGAGGGAACAGATGAAGATAAAAACTCTCAAATATTCTCTTAAGAATCCAATTCTACCTCAGTCAAGACTACCATATCTCTGGCAGCCTGTGTGTGTGTGTGCTTGTGTGTGTGTGTGTGTCTGTACCAGCTGGGGCAAGGGGACATGTAATGAATTGAAGTTGGAATTGGAGGTGACAACTGCGAAGGCAGACATGCCACAGAGGGAGAGAGGGGGAGGGAGTTACAGAGAGAGACAGAGAGAGCGGGTGAAGTTTGCAGGGGACCACATGAGGAGATGAGGACTCAAATACTGTCAAGCTGACAGACCGTATGCGCATACACACAAACACATGCGTTCTCTCTCTCACACCTCGACTACTTCCGTGTCAGGACTGCTTTCTAAAAAGGTGGCTCCTACCTGCAGTGAGAAACATTACCGAATTAAACCAAAATAAATAAATAAAACGCGTCTTACTGCTTACAACCTGACTCAGAGTGACTGGGTATCATATCAATAGTCTAATCTCGGGATCTCGGGTCAAATGCATCCGAGCTGACTCAGTATCAACACTGATGGCGTAGTACGTCATAATCACAGTAGGAGAAAATATTTTGGGAATCAGGAGGAGGAGGAGATATAAAAGATTTATGTTCTTAAATGACAATTATTTTTGGAATTTGATTCACAGATATTAAATTGTTTTTCTATCGTACAGTCGGCTGCAGAATGTTTTATTGTTGCTGCAGGCCGACTTTCAATTATATCTATAAATTTGTTTTTTTCCTCTATATTTGTTCTTAGGACATTATTATTATATTGCTGCTCTTTTTCACTGTGGCTAGCTATTATTGATAGGACGTAATGCTGCTGCCGCTGTTCTCTCTCTGGGTCTGTTCGACTGTCGACTGCATTTTGAAAAATAATTCATGCCTGTTGGTTTAGGTGAGTTTTACACCTTTTCAAACATTTTGGACCAGTACAGACATCAAAACTAAGACTATGCTTGTTTTTCATAAAGTGTCTGTTTCGACAGACAACACCTAACTTAAGCTGCACCATACTGACCACAGTTCTTTTATGTTTGAGAAAATCACTTCCTGCGTTTTTTTTTCTCAACTGTATGAACATTGTTTTCTCTACAGTACCTTCTTTTGTCAATATACAGTACGCTGAAAAATATTTTGGAAGTGAAAAATGAGACACTAATGGTTGGAACCTGAATGTGAGGTGGCTTTAAAAATGACTTTGAGGTCCGGATTCTGCATAGCAACACATTACCTTAAAAACTAATTTTAATCTCGGCAAGGAAAAAAAAAGAAATGCAATCTGTGATTTGGCAGGTGTAGGTTTGTGAGGTACAAGGTTCAACAATCATTGGTTGGCAGGTTTTTTTAGCCTGGACAGACATTGGCTGGCAAGCTTCTACAGTGGATACAGCCATTAGTTGGCAGTTTCCACGCTGTGCCCTGCCAGTATTGTGACAGACGGGATGCTGAATGGCACTGTCACCGGCACTGCCAAAGGCCTGTGACTTTTGCCCCAGTTGTCTGAACGTGATGAAGGAGGGAGATGCAGACAGAGAAACGCACAGAGGGAGAGGAGGCGAGAAAGATAAACAAAGGAAGTAAATAGAAACGGAAGGAAAGGAGGATAAAGGAAAGGAGAGTGTGTGTGTGTGTGCATGTGTGATGTTTCTTTGCCCTCGTTTCATGGTTACTGAATCATCCACACATTACAGTATTACCAAACACAGGGATTAACCCTCAAACAATGGACTGGGGCCTGACATCACAAAAAAGGCATCAGCCATGAGTCAGAACTGTAGTATCGTTACCCACATATCTGATTGGAATTGGGTAACAATCTGTATATTTCCACGGAAAAATCTAGAAAGTAGCAGGGGTGGGACAAAGCCACTGTTTTGTAAGTCATGTGCACGTCTGAAGTGTTGGCTATAAAGACCTGAGTAAAGTCACAACAATCAAGACAAGTCCACACGAAAAACCAACAAGTCCCAAGTCAAGCTCAACTCCTAAACTTTGCGTCTCGAGCTCTAAACAAGTCAATTTTTGTTTGCTGGCGTGCACTGCCAGATGTCTCTTTACCTCCATCTCATGCAACATGATAAGGTTTTTTTTTGTTTTTGTCAAGTCCACAGTGGGGATTAATATTTTTCCAGAAAATTAGACATCTGGGAACAGAAGCACACTATCCCGGGAATCCCGGAAGCTAGACTGACTCAAGTCTAAGTCCACACCTCTGGAAATGAAAGTTTGTGGATCTAGCTTGTGAATTTCACAAGAACGCTACAGCTCCTGTGGAATACTGCAAAGAAAAAGTCTCAACTTGTTAATGTAATAACAACCTGAAACATTTCATAATATTTGGATTAATAATATTAACCTTAAATCATCTGTCATCTCTCCTTCCTTCATAAGAATAAACTCCACAGTCGATTTTTCTTGGAGAATAATGGCGCTAAATTGGCCCCATGCTCATTCATCCCACACAGTTTTAACAACTCATTTAGACTTCTAACAGCTTACACAGTGAAGAAGGTAATTAGCATGGGTCAGCACCCCTGCAGAGTCAAGTATTCTTCTCTGGAGGACTGAAGGTATTACAACCCAGCCTGTAGTGGAAATTCCTTCCATTTGGCATCTACAGAGAGTATTTGTGCGTGTGTGTGGCAGCAGGTAGCAGACTGTGGTCACTGCCAAAAAGTGTTGGATGTTTCTGAAAGGAATATTCAACCTGCCCTCCTCCCCCAACTCACTGGGTGGGGAAATGCTCATGGCAAGAAAAAGGGAGCGTGGGAATTAAAACTGCTTGAAGTACAAAATGTTTGAGGTTTCATGTTTCAGGACAGTTAAAACCAACAGCACTAGGTAGCGGTCTCCCACTGAAGAACAAAATATACAGTATGTTTTTGTAAAAGTCTACATTTTCGGTTGGTCATTGGATTGTCTGGTGGTGGATTAAAAAAAAAAAAGATTTATTTTCTGCTATTTCAGCTTCTCCTTTGCCATCCATCTCCTCTCTCTCTCTCATTCATCTTTATGTCTCCCACCCCTGAATATTCTACAACCCTTTCTACATTTCTGGCACAACAGTATGAATAAAATATGATGCCATAATATAGGAACTATATGTGATTTTGGGTTGTTTAAATTTATGTTAATTGGAGGCACAAACTGTACATTTACCAGCGGGGCAGAAATGTAAGTAAGTAAAGACGCTGCTGCAGGTTTATTGATGCTGTTATTTATTCTGTATGCTGGATAGAGTTTGTTATCTTAAATATGCAACCTGTGCTATGCAGGTGGATGATAAACAGAACAAATGTCTTTGTTTTTTGTGGTCAAACGCTGGTCTTTAGAAATTTTTTTATGCGTGTGTGTGGGGTCCCTAATAGAAAAAACTTGATTCATGTTCACTATCAACTCTTTATTTTGTCTGTTTGTGTGTCTGTTTGTGTGTGTGTGTGTGTGTTACAGGAAAGTGCAAGGCGTCTCTGTCTGGACCACTGAGGAAGGTGGGCCACGGCCAGGTCTGCCGGATACAGGAGGGAATGCTAAACACTTGGCTTTCATACTGACACAAATACAGATGCGTGCACACACACACACACACATATATATATGCACACACACATTTGCACACATACGTACAGACGCATACACCTCAGTACCTCCTGGCTCCCCTCTGTTAACAGATGCTTCCTGCCCTTCAGCCCAACCCACACTACTTCACACATACAAACACACATACAGAGCGCCCCTGGCACCCCCCTACAGGTTGACCCTGAGGCCGGTTGGAGGGGCAGCCCCACCCTGTGCTTCTCCTGCGGTGTTTTTGTTGATGTTGGATCCTGTTCCACTCTGTCGGCCCAATCACCTCAGCCCAGACAGAGCTGACTACAAATCAGTACCATGGTCTGGCAGGACAGGAAATTAACTTTGTTTGCCCACCAACTACGGCCAATACCGAGATTATCAGACCTTTTGTTATTTTACCTGACAAAAACTACTCTCGACAACAAACGGATGTCAAAGTGACAGCTAGATATGAGCTGAAATTGTCCTAACATGTTTGAAAAAACTATTTTTTCCACTAAGGTTTGAATTCTAATATTTTGGTTGGTTTTGGTGTGAATGTTCCACGTTGCTGCCACGATATTTCATCGTGTGTGTGTCTACAGATGTGCATTTGTATTTAAAAGGAGTTTAATGTGTGAATGAATATTCAGAGTGACAATGTGAATGTTTTGTAATAACAATATCTGAATCTAATTGATTGTAACGTTGCACAGCAACAGTGAAATAAAAGAAACATTGTGCGAGCAGAGAGCCGAGTGCGGATTCTATTTTTTTAACCACAATGTCTCCTGTTTAGTTCTTTGGATGTGTGTACTTTTTTTTTCCACCAATATTTGAAAGCAGAAGAGAAAACCTACCAACTTACATTCAAAACAAAAGCAAGGCCAGATTGGCTTTTCTCTACACATAAATTGTGATTGCAGTTACAGAAATCTAACTCTTGTATGTGCAAAAGGCTCCTAAGACAAGAAGAATTGATTGTTTTAGACGTTCCTTTGTCACTTAAGGGTGTGTTCAGCATATTGGAAAAAAAAAAGAATTACTGTCAAATTAATAGATTTTAGCGTTTCTCTTTTTCTTGCCTGATCACATTTGTTTTCCTTCAGGCACACCACACACTGTCTGCTCCCCGCACATTCTCTCCTTTTCTCCCTTTCTCACAAATTTGCAAACAGCCGCGGAGCAATCGCCCATCCATCCATCTATCCATCCATCTATCCATCCATCTCATCTATCCATCCATCCCATCTTGTATTTATAAATGCCCTTGAAAATTATCCAGTAAAGGCTCTCTGGTTGCGCAGGCAGAGGAGGGGATGTGGATCAATAGCAGTGAGATAATGGGAGCAAGTGAAATTGAGGGGGTGGGGGCCATGGCTGGTTGAAATATCAGCACTAGGGTGTGTGTGTGTGTGTGTGTGTGTGTGTGTGTGTGTACACGGTTGGGGGTGGTAGCTCATATCTGATAGAGCTTTGGTGGGTGGAGTCTGCATATATAAAGTGTGTGTGTGTGCGTGTAGGGGGTGGGGGGTAATTTATGTGCACACGTACTGTATTATGTTTTGACCATTGCAGAGTACTAGTATGTAGGCTTGTGTTTGTGTGTCCATGCATATGTGGGTGTTAAAGTGCATCTGAGTGTGAGAGGCCAGCAAGGTTGAGGGTCACATGCATGGGTATATGTGTATAGACAATAAGTGTGTGTGTGTTTGTGCACAAAGGCTAGAATGCGTCTCCACATGAGCAGCCTCACTTTCATTCCATTTAGCCCAGTAATGTTGACCAGCTCGGGCATGTTATAATGCACAGAGGGCCTGAGTGGGCTTTCACTCTAAAATTTCAGCCTATCATAGCTAATGGACAGTAATTACACCATTCAGGACACAACGCTGGCTCTTTTATGCCACTGTATCCATTGAAACAGTCAAACAGTGCTGCGTTTTTTTCTTACCTGGAAATCAAAAGGTGAAATGTGGTAAACTACTACGCAAGCGAGTGCCTTTTATCAGCTGAAAATGGTTGGACATTTGTCTGCTGCATATATATATATAATGCTATTATGAAATTTGAGAAAATGTGCCTTTTTGAAAAAATTGGCTTTTAAAGCAACTATAAAGAACTTTCATTTCGTGTTGATTTTGGCACCCCCTGTGGACGAGGTGGTAGTGTTTCCCGGAATGAGGCTGGTAGCGAGTTGAGGCAACAAAACCCAAGATGTAATGTTTGTATGGAAGAAGACTGTCCAAATATGACGCCTTTTATCTTGTGTTTCTAGAGTTATGTGTTTTTACACGTAAAGAATTGTTAATGTGTCATATTTCTTAGTTAGTTTGGCGTAATATTTTCCCCAGAGAGCGCAGGGAGCTTCAGTTTAAATCAAACTGCTAATATGTATACATTTTTAACGTTTTGTCACCACTACAGAAACACTAGGTAACTGCTTAAGTATGATAAGGTTGTCTAACATTGACTGCTGTTAGTTATTGGTTTGATTAATGGTTTAATAATGTGTGTTTGTATTGATTACTGAAGGTGGCTGATCAGGCTAATTATCAGGTAATTGTACTCGGTTTCTAACGGCAGAATGCAGTAAATAGTTGCCCTTGTGTGCATGTTTTTAAACTACTTTCCTAATTAAACATGATGAGCTTGATGGTGTTATAAATGACTAATGATGAAAGTTGAAAGCTCAGCATTCTCATTCCCCGTTAGCTTCTCTTATATAAGTCACATTAACATTTATCCACCCATAAAAAACTATTATTTCTCTGTATAATATGATCCCTCTTTCTGTCAGCTGCTGTGTGTCTGCAGTGTATTTACTGGGTTTTTTCACACATGATTTCAGGCCAGTTGGAGGAGTTAAAATGGTGACTTTCTGCTTTTGTCCAGGCTACTGCTGTTTCTACTGTATTTCATGCAGTTTGCAGGGTTTCCAAACAGAAATACTGCAACATCCATCACCTGAAAGTGCTTGTATCCAGATAGTTAATGGTTGAAGGTGGTTTCTGTGGGCAGCTGTATAAACTGTGTAGCTGTTTTAAAGTTTTAAAAAAATACCTCGTTTTCCCACGCATCCTGGAAAACTTGGAAATTTAAGGCTTTTTTCCCCAAGTACAGGACGACACCTTTTAAAAATGTGATTGTCTTAAGCTCATATGATCTAAGAAATGTTCAAAGTTCCCCAAAAGGTCTCATGTAACACCAATCCTGATGTCTTTACACTGGCTTCCCATCAAATTCAGAATCCAGTTCAAGATCCTTGTAATCATGTTCAGAGCCTTGCATGCAGCCATATAATACAAGCAGGAATCTGAAGTCCTGCGATCAGGGTTTGTTGGTTGTCCCTCGCTCCAGGCTCAAGACAAAAGGAGACTGTGCTTTTGAGGTTTCAGCTCCTAAACTTGAGAACTCTCTCCCATTGGACTTAAGATCTGAAGACACTGTAGACACCTTTAAAAAAGCAGCTCAAGACCCATTTGTTTAGACTTGCTTTTGTTTAATTTGTTTTGTTTATTTCTGTTTTTGCCTTGTGTTTTTAGCTGGATGTCTGCTTTTAATATTCACCGCTCTGTCTCTTGTTTGCTTTTTGTTTGTTTTCATGGTGAAGCACTTTGTGATGTTTCCTCTTTAAAAGGTGCTATATAAATAAACTTATTATTATTATTATTGTTAGTATTACCTCCATACGTAAATGCCTTTAACAGAGCACTTGCAGTATACTGTGCTCTCAAGTACAAAGAACAGTTATCTGAGTCATTCACTAGGAAGTGACAAAGGCGAATAGAGTGACCATCTGAACTCAGAGGTTACAGCAAAGTGAACTGAAACAACCTTGAACTGCAAGTTATCAACTAAAATTAGTAGAAGACAGGATGTGAATGTGTTGTCTTTCTGATTATACCTATAAAATATCTGCCAAAGTCCACATCCAGCTGACATTTCAACACATTTGAAAAAAAAAATCTGATTCTGTCTTCTTGCAGATTTAAAAAAAAAAGAGAAAATATGCCTATAAAATTCGTCACATAATGTTTCACTTTTATTTTTCAAGACAATTTCCAGACCTGCACAGGGACCTCAGAGGAGAGATGCACATGGCGAAGGAGGAGAAATTTTTTTGCAAGAGTGTGTGTTTTTGTTTTAGGAGGATTTAATAGTAATTTATGACTTATGGGAGGTAAGTTGGGCATGGTCTGGCCTAATGCAACCCATATCGATCTTTATCACCCCTACTTCCTGTGCATATGATATCCAAGACCTCCCTCAGCATGCTAAAAGCCCTCTCTCTCTCTCTCTCTCTTTCTGTTTTCTGTCTTTGTCTCTCACTCATTTGCTCTCTGGGGTCATCTCTTTCCTCATGCTCTTATCTGGACACCCTCCTCATCCCCAATCTATACGGCTCAAAGGGCACATTACCTTGCCACCATCCATGTGTGTCAGTCCGTCAATCATCCTGTCTGTGCATCCTGTCCTGTCCGATGTGAACTGGCTTTGGCATTACATCACCTGGCGAGGGTCATCCTCTTAGTGCACAAAAATGGTTCTGTCAACATATTCAGGCACCGGGGGAGCCACGAGGCAACTATCTAATATTCTTTTAACGGTGCCTGCAGTTTCCAGCCGCTGATCTGATGATGCGGAGGAATACAAAGTTCATTTTACGAGTTTGAAACGTGGCTGCTCGGAACGTGCCGCGGTTGCTTGGCCTCTGGCTGCTGCTGCTTCAACGCATAGAAAAATTGATACTGTCGATGTGAGGTGTAAATGAGTTTATACACCGACAATATGAACCAAAAAATGTGCATTAAAATAAAGTGGATTGATCAAACCGGGCTTTTAGATCATTTATTTTCTCTGCCTTCAGTTCAGATTTGAGTGGGTATGTTTGCTTAAAAGATTTGTACTTTATCTTTAAGTGGCGCTTCACAAATGCCACGGTCTTGGGAGTATATGAGACAAACCGGTTTTAAACTGCCTGTGGGAAGAACAAACATGTAATAGTCTGTCCGTTCTTGATTAAAAGCTCTGTTTTTTTCCGATGTCTTCTTTTATCTTTGTAGAGCACGCCATGTGAAATTACTTTTCTCTGACTCGCTAATTCCTCCGACCGTAGCCTCTCATGAGCTCGCCCTCGACGCTGCGCTTCCTTGGGTCCTCAGCGTTACACCCGCCAAGTGTTGAGTCGATCAGATGAACGGTTTTTGAGAAAATCGAATATTGAACGCTGGCTGAGGTAAAGAGGTAGACAATGCAGAGAGAGAGAGAGAGAGAGAGAGAGAGCATACCCCAAGCAAATAACCTTTTCAACAGTGAGTAGAGAGTATTATAACATGGAAAACATTATGATGTTGCTGTTTCTGTTCCTTTATAGTTAGATGACTGACAGCTTTTCTCAAGACCTCTTGTCTTTCTTTTACTATTTTAGTCGAACTTTGGTATTTCAACAGCACATCTGAGCCTCATAAACCAGTTTCCTGATGACACAGGGTGCAATTTTGATGAGCACACCAGCCTCCGTCAGCATTCAAATGTCACCTTCTTTGTTACAGTGGCTAATTTGAATGTCCTGGGTCTTGTTTTGGTCTGCAATCTTGTGGTTTTGCAGTAGTTTTTCAAACAAATGCTGCAGATTTTGTCAGGTTTTTTTTTTAGATATTGCAGATGTGAACAATCTGGATGGTATGACTACTGCTTACTTCGACCTTTTGATTACAAAATTAAAATAGAAACATCGGGTGACATTTTCATATAGTAGATGAACTTGTACAGAACACTGTCTGACTCAAAGGCACCATGACAGCACAGAAAAGTCTCTAACTATTAAAGAACCAAATATGTCCTTCACTATGTGAGGGTTCGGAGTTACCTATCCCATCTGATCTGATGATGAATGGTGGGCTGTTAACTGTAGCTTGAATGAAACACAGCATCTTGCGGTTTAAACGAAGTCTGATCATACCGTACAGAAGATCAGTAAAGGAGTTTTTTAATTACTTTTTTGTTTCTTCCCTTGTTAAAATCTGGTTTACACTTTGTAAATTTACTTGTTTGAAACCAGTCTTTCCTTAACTTGATTCATCTTGTCTGTTTATATATTGTGGTTTCCTGTTAATGTTTTGTAGAGGAACTTTGGCCCGCGTTTCCATGGATGCGGCGGATTAAGCGTGACACTTATTTGGATATGCCAGACGCTTTGCCTGTCTACCTGTCCATCCGTCTGACCTGCCTTGCCTTGCCCTTCTTGCCGTGGCACTGAATCCATCACCCCACTGTAGCGCCTCTGTAGACCCATTACTATTCAATGCAGCATGGGTCCACACAAACTGATTATGCCGATGCTCAGCAAGGCCCATTGATTGCTGAGGGAAGCAAAGGCAGCGGCCCGAGTCAACCTGAGTCTGGACCTGCTGCACTCTGCCGGAGAAGTCTGCAGCCCAGAGGGGGGGGGTTATTACAGTTATTTTAACTGTGAGTTATGTGCTTGTGTTGAGCACAAATCATCCTATTAGCAAGGTATGAGACCCCCGTTTTTTTCAATTAAATCTTATCTGGTCAGAAATGCGTGATGGTGGGAAATCCTTATGGCACATACGAAGAAAAGAGTGAAAACTACATGTGGAGCATCTGAGCAGCACAGAGAGAAAAAGTTAAATGTAGCAGCAACATTTAGTTCCTTTAAAGACCAACAGATACCGGCCAGTTTCTGCCAAATCAGCACATTTCCCCTCCTGCAAATATCAACAGTTAATTTGGACTTCTTCCTCTGCATCATGGTGTCAAAGTTGAAAAGTATTGCTTAATCGAGAACTTAAGATGTCACTTCTTAAAAAAAAAAGTAGTATGAGCGAATAAGCTCAAACACTGGACAAACTTTAAATTTTAATATTAAATTAATTTTTCACAAGGCTACTGACAAGTTACAAGGAAAGGAGTAAAAAGGAAGTACAAGGCCAGATTTAAGAAATGGGTACCATTTGGTGCAGAAAAACACAGCAAAGGCTGGACGTGCAAGGATGCAGATGGTTTTAGAAGGAGTTGGTGTGATTTATAAGACAGGAAGCAGCAGATGAGTGAGGATACAGCACAGCAGGGCAGCAACAACAGCAGCATCAGGCTGGCAACAACAACAACAGGCCCCATTATTGATGCTTAAATAATAGATGGGGAAGGAGAGGACGGAGAGAGAGAGAGAGAGAGAGAAGAGGCGACGGACGAGAAGTAGTAGAGGATGGAAGAGTCCCTTACTAAAAACAGACGAGAAAGGAAGGAAATGGGAAAGAGGAAGACGACAGGAAGTCCTCGCTAAAAACAGTAGGAAGAGAGAGAGACAAAGATAAAGCAAGAAAGACAGAGAGAGAGAGAGAGAGAAAACATGTGAGGGGCACACTGGCGCATAGAAAAAGACGCAGGAAGCTCGGAAGAAACTTGGAAGAGAACGGGTCCCATGTAGGCAGCGGAGAGGGTCGGAGAGTTCAGCGGCAGAACATTTTGACAAGTCTTCCTGCAGTGGGAGGAGGTGGACTGAGGTTATGTTCCACCAGGATGAGCAGGATGTGATTTAGTTCACCCGTAAACACGAGACAATAAAACAATGAAATGTAAACAAGATGTCGAAAGCTTCTTAAATACAGCAAGTGCCTGCTTTCTTAAGAGGAGACTATTGTAGCCCAAGCAGACCTCCCTTTTAAAGTCTTGTTTATTGGGGATGTAAATAAATCTAGGCCTCGTAGCTGCTCGGTGCCTCAGAAAAAAAAAAAAAAAAAAAAAAAAAAGCTAGTCCCACAGAGCAGCTCCACTGGCCTACATTTCCCCGTCTGTCATCTGATGCCAAATTTCCAGCCACACAGTCAATATTTCAATAACTATCCTCCTTAGACCTTAGAAATTAGAGCGAGAGAGCATGGCGTGCCATTTGGTAAGAGCTGCACTTAAGAACAGTTGTAACAAACAAAAGTGCCTGAATGGCAAAGTTCACTTTCCAAAGACCCTGAAGGGTTGTTCTCCAAGGCTGCTGGAGAAAAGACTGTAAAAAGCCTGTTGGCAGCTGCAGATTCCCTGTAGAGAAGTAAAACTAAATGATTCAAATGAATCAACTCACGTCCTGCTCACTTAGATCTGGTTTCTTAGATCTCCTGGATTAAGTGAGCTAGTTCGGTTTTCAAACCAAAATTACATTTACGCTAATTGGGCTTCTGACTGGTGGTGAATTTATACAATGCAAAGCTACCAGAAAGTGGTTAAAGACTGGTGATGAATACAAGATTTCTGCAGTGAAGAGTATCACCAATCCCGGCTAGCGCAGTCCGACGATCAGAAGAGACCGACTTCTACAGTAAAATAATTGGCTGCCATTCTGAAAAGGCAGTCAATGATAAAATTGTGAAAACCCCTTGTGGAATAAAAATCACTGCTTCAGAGGCTTTCTCTTACTCACTGATGTGATTTGTCTTTCTTTCTTTTTCTGTCTTTTCCCTCCGTTAAACATCAAATCACACTCCAGGATTGCTCTTCATATTTCGTCTTTTCCTTATCCCTCTTTCCTCGAGATCCCGGCGAATTAATTCACACAACCTGTTCTGAGAATTAAAATCCCTTCGCAGACCACCCTCGTTCTCTCTATCTTCCACTTTACTCTTCTTCCCTCCATCCTGACTGCAGTGTTTTTTGGCTACTCTTCCCCCAGACAGAGCGCACGTTACCTAATAGGAGGAAAAGGGAAACTTAATTAACCTTTCCAAAAGGTGGGCTCATCACAGACGCTGACCAATTAACTACGGACTTCAAACAGGGGCGAGCTGGATGAAACAGCAGTGGCTCTAGACGGAGGGATAAATTAGCTAGACCTCATGCAACATACATGGGCCAGTAATAACATACAGATACACTAGTTAAGCCTGTGCAAAAAAAAAAACAACAACAATGAAAGAAAAAAACTCTTCGCCTCACTTGCTGTTTACTTTTAATGACTAAAACGTGCACGTGTAAGCATTTGGTTAAACAAAAACCGATGTAAGGATGATCAATAGGTGATTAGCTTTAGGATTTGATAAGCAGACAAAAAAGGTCACCTGTTCTGAATCCCGTGAGACAGCTCTAGTGAGGATGTTCAGTCATATATATATATATATCAATATTTTGTCATTGCAGATATATTGATATTGTATATGGCAGCCAATAAGTAACAAGACAGTCAGTATATAAATGCAAAAAATAAGTTTGAGGTCATTTGCATACACTGCTTTCATGATTTAGTTTGTCAACCAGACAATTTTCCAATGTAAAAATATATCTTTGTCATAATTCTTTCATAACTAAATGTAAAGCATCCTCAAATGCATGAGGATGTTTATTTATGCTACGTGTTTATGTAAAAATAATATCGGCTGATTATTATCTGATTTTTTTCAAGATTTGTTTTTAAGGCTGCAGCACTGACGAGGATGTGAGAAATGACGAGAGAAATTGGATTCAGGATTGGATTTGCGAGGCTTTTACTTTAGCAGCGGTGACATCAGAACCCCTCTCGAGCGGTGACAGATCTATGCATAATTTGGATCACGCCAGGGATGAAGAGCAATAAAGACGAGTAATAAGGTATTTAAGACTACGTTCTGTGACTGCGTGTGGTACAGATTTAATGTGTTATCTCAGACTGAACATCCTCTCGTTTTATCCCCCTTTCATCTCCGGGGACCTTATTATTACTCATTCTACAGAAAGCACGTGCACGACCGCGCACACGTAATGAAGACAAACATCTCTGAGGCTTTCAGCACCCCGACAGACGCTCCCCAAGAGACAGACATGTAGGGATCTATCCGACAGTCGCTTTGCTAGGACAACCAGAAGACGGGTCAGCTGATTCCTTTTAGTTTGAATATCAAAAAATAGGACGAACAACAAAACAAGAATCCTTATTAGTCACATGTCATGCACTGTATTTGCATCATCAAGAAGTTGACCAGAGGCTCGGTTAACTCTGACAGATTATTCTGAGCAACTAGAACTAGGACATCTAGGACATAGAAGTGTTAATTATACACACAGCTTCATCATTACCAGTCCACTGCTGACTACTTGGGGGGGGTGATAGACAGATTAGTGTAGACAGACATGATGAAAAAAAACAGAAGAAGTTTAGAGAGACAGATATCACCGGTTGTCATGGTTACAAAAGCATGTTATTGCACAGACCAGGGACTTCATGGCTTGTAACTTTATCTGCGCAGTTTTTTGCTAAAATGACAATTATCTTCCTTGGTTTTGTGTTAATGTGTCTCATTATATCACCTGTTCAACTGAGAGTATTTTCTGTGACATTATAAACTAATATATATATATGTGAATATAGACTATAAATAGCGCAACCTTTATCAAAACCATCATCATCTGTGATCTTTGCTCTTCACAAAACACCACACCTTCAACAACAGCAAAAAAGGTTTTGAAAAGATAATCAACAGTATTTTTCAATCCTATACAGGTCACAAAAATGTAGCTTCCAAATATCATTTTTGGTAACCCCCCCCGCCCCCCAAATCAGTTTGTCCTTTGGAGACTAAGAAGTATTCTTGTTGCAGCTGCTAGGGATAATAAAATATTTGTGCAAAGCCAAGAGAAGATCTCCTACGTATTCATTACATCGAAGCTCTTCAATGACCACACAGAGTAGAGTGCAGTGTTTTGATATTTAGACAGTCATCCGGATACCTTCTAAGGCTGTGCAGCATGAGAATGCAATGAAATACAGAGTTTTTTTTCAAACCCTTCACCATTAAAAAATAGGGTCAATTAACACGTCTTGTCTTTATACTGTGCAGGTGATTGTTTTTGGTTTTTAATTTAAGCCTCCCTTACAGTGCAGGGGCTATGGAAGGCTTTTTAATTAAACAATTAAAATAAAACATTGCAGGAAGAAGCAAAGCATGCATGTTTTTCTTAACAGACACAATATCTGTCATATGCATATAAATCAAGCTCATTTTCTCTCATCCCCACCCTCTCTCTCTCAGTAACACACAGGCGGCAGCATTCTAAGCCAGAGGCACTGGCCAGAAAAAGGATTACGACATCGCTTACTTTGGAGGACCACGGCTGCAAGCAGTTGGCATAGCAACGGACCAGGAAAGCCATTTCCACAGGAGGGAGGGGTGCCAGCGAGGGGAAGTTTCCCCTCGTTCACCAAGAGATGAGGAAAAAAAGAAAAAAAAAAAAAAAAGACCCAAAAATAAATAAATAAGTAAAAGAGGAGGGCAAGGGCTGACGCCGATTGCTTTGCTGCAAGAGGAGAAATGTCCAGAGGGTGATTTTTTTTTAAAAATCCTCAGTGTTGATTCGGAAGCATTTGGAGCATTAGCAGGTTGGCTTGTCAGATGCGACTACAGAAGGTGACTTTAAGTCAAGGCAGATCCATTTATATATCAAGGTCTCTTCTCTTCTACCAAAGCGATTGCAACAGAGAAGCTTAAGAAACTCCTAATAAACCTCGACTACTGGAAATCTGCCGAAAAAACGACTAATCCCAGAAGGTAAGGAGGCTGCATGGCCGAAGATACAGCAACCCAACTTAACGTTCAAGTTCAGCAGATTTTTCTGTTGCAAGTTAAACGTAGAAACTAAATCAGTGTTTTTGTCTTCCAGGTTCACTTTCACTTTCCTTCTTTAAAGAAGCAGAGGTTCCTCTTCTCAATAGATGAGCCAGTGCTGGATAAAAAGAGGGGCTCGTGCATCTGTAGCCCCCTGGGAAGAAGACTCTTTCCTGGCTTCAAGTCATCCAAACAGTCCACTCTCACCTCCCAAAAGCCTGGATCATTTGCCTGCAGCTCTCCTCTCCTCCTCACTCACTGTCTACGTCTGTCAAACTCCTTTCTCTGTCTCCTTGCAACTCTTTATCTCTCTACAGAGCTCCAGCGGTGCATGTGTGTCCCCAGCAGTGCAACTCCATGGTAAGGGCCGGTGATCCCGTTCCTGAACCCCCGGCTTTAAGCTCTCGTTCCCCCCGGTTAGCACTCACACCTCACGCCGGCATTCTTCCTCTCCCTCCCACCCTTGGAGAGAAGCTACCGTGGATAGGATGCTGCGCTGTGGAGAGCCCAGCGCTAATGGGAAACGGAGGAGAGAGTCAGAGCGAGGGAGGAGGGAGGAGAATCCAGCTGAAAAAGAATGACATCACCTGTGCAGCGCGAGAGAGAGAGAGAGAGAGAGAGAAAGGATGGGAGGTGGCGTGGATGAAGCGAGTGAGCGAGAGCAAGCAGGGGGAAACTGCATTAGATGGATTGGCTGCTGAGCAGATGTGGATGAGAGAAAGAGGGATGGACGGAGAGAGAGAATGGGAAAGACAGAGATGGAGAGGAAAGAGAGGGAGCATCTTTATTGATCTACTGGTAACATAAAGCTGAGTGTATTGAGGCAACCCCCCTCCCCTTTGTGAGCGGCGAGCTGCATAAATTACAAAATACAGGGGGGGTGAAGCATAAATCATGGAGCCCCTATTAGATACAAGGACAGACGCTGGCGGTATTTTGGCAAACGTGAACGCGCGACACAATAGCACAAGCCGATAATGGGTTTTCCCCTTCCTAAGAGACCCCATCATGAGGATTTGCTACGCAGGAGACAGGATTTGACGTATGAAAGGCACATTGCAATCACAGATAAATCACTCAATACATCCCTGAGAAAAATACTGAGGCAATAAAGACATTATGTCTGTAGTTGTAAACTAGTAGAGACAGACCTGATTCTGACATAAACTACAAATAATGCCTGAGTTTATCCAACTTAAAGCATCAGATGCGGGATGACACCCAAGAAAGTTAGACTGACAGAGAAATAGGTATTAGGAAGCGGTCCTGCCTACGTATGCAGCTGAAACAACGGTGATATGTAACCTTGACAACTGAAAGTTTTTGCCAAATCACAAAATCAATGCTTAGAGGAGATCACAACCCCTTTAACGAGCAGAAACTCAGCAGGAACAAATAGTAAAACCGTGACTTGAAACTATGATTTTTATTTTCCTTTTCTTGGCCTTTTTTTTTTTTTGTCATTAATTATTAGTGGAAACCTTGAGGCAACAGATACTCAACTCGCTCACAGGGAAAGAAGGCATTTATCTCAAACATTAAAGCAGAATATGAAATTTTTACATTCATTTTCTCCTTTAAAAACTCAAAATCGAAATCTTGTGCCTCTAGAAACACAGGTCTGGAATTTCTGACGCTAACTTAATTGAGCAGTTTATCAGACTCCTGCTATCTGACAATTAAAATAACAATAAAAACTTTACATTACCATTGTGTCAGTGGTCTTTTTTAGAGGTGTAAACTACATGCCTTTGAGTGTGTTTTGAACTTCATGAGTTGAAATCTCAGCTCGGTGAATGATCTCACACATCCTCTCCCTTTTTAATGCATTTGTCATAACAATGAAATTTAATTATTTACTCAGGAACCGCCCGTTGTGCTTCACTTACTGTAATAACGTGAGGAGGTAAAAGCGGTAAAGTTGCGCATGTGAACAAGTTAAACCCTCTCCAATAGTAGTTTCACTGTAAAGATCTAAATATTTCAAGTTCTATGACAACACTTTAGCAGTACTGCCTTTCTCCGCCTTCCTTTCCTTCTTCTCTCTTCGTCTGTTTATTCAGCGCAGTAACCCTCTATGTGCTCGGTAGTATTTGTGATGTTGGGACAAAAGATGAGAGGGAGGCGGGTTGAACTGAAAGCAGAGACAATGGGAGCTGTCTGGCTGTTTGAACGGCTGATTCTCCTCCAGCAGAGGAGAGATGTCAGCTCCTATTACCAGACACTTCAGAGAGGGGAGGATCTCTCTCACCCTCTCCCTTTTCTCTCTTTCTGACCTCCCTCCCTCTCGTTCACTACATTCCTAGCCCACTCACTGTCTGTGGTTTTTTTTTTCCTCTGCCTCCGACTTTCCTCCTTCCTTCCCTTTCCTCTCTTTAATTAAAAATCCCAGATTTTTGCAATCTCTGCCTCTCCTTCGTCACGTTTGCCTCGTATCAGCTGTTTCCTTTATGTCCTTCTTTAATACCCAGTCCCCTCTAAAGATCTCACTTCCTCACTCATCTCATCTCATCATCAGCCGCCCATCTATCCATCTCCTCTTCTCCCTGCTCCCATTTTTTTTTACTCCCTTTCCGTTTGCTGCTATGAACCAGGATCGGTACCCTCAATTCTCTCTCCTCTGTGTCTGTGTGTGTGTGTATGTGAAACGATACGCACCTCCCGACTAGGAATGACATCATCTTTTTACTCTGCAGCCAATCAGGTGCAAGCACATGGAGCCCTGCCTTCAGAGGAGTGTTATGTACACAAGAGAGACAGAGGGAGAGGAAGGGGAGAGATAGAAATAGATAAAAAAAAAAAAAAAAGGGAGACAGATGGATAGATGGATATAGGAGGAAGAATGAAGGGGGATAGTCGAAGAGACGGAGATGGAAGCGCAGAGAGGAACCACAGTTTGAGGAAAGAGAGTAACTATGTTATTTAAATGCACCAGTCCAGTGGAAACACACACACACACACACACACACCTTAACCCCAACCTTTGCACATAAATGAAATTATAGAGCACTGAATGGATTAAAGACTCCAGGCCTAATGCAGGGGTCTGTCAGTGAGTGTATACAAGTATGTGTGCATGTGAAGAAAAAGAGACTGAAAGCAAGTATGCAAGCGTCTTTCATAAGATTGTGTGATTGTGTTCACACAGTTTGTATGGGTGTGTGCGTGTGTCTTAGTGTGTATTAGTGTATCGGCTGCAGTCTTTTCCCTTTCACATACTAGTGTGCCGAAGCACTACATCATTCCCTTGCCCTGCTGTCAAAACCCCAGCCCTAATAAACACAGGCGCTCATGCACGCACACACACACACACACACACACACGCACAGCTGCTGCGTTTGCTTGAATTCTCTCAAAGACGTATATAACAAAGTCTAACTATGAGAAAGAACAAAAAAACCCAACTTCCTTTCATAACTTTGGAGGTTTTTAGTGAAGCCCTGTGGGTTTGCAGGAACACAGTGAAGCTGCACTGAAGTCCAGCTTTTGACAATATTGGCTGATCTTCATCCACTATAAAACACTTTTTCAAAAATGTTCTATTAAATATTGTTTTTTTTTTGATTTGTGCAACAAGTCAGAAAGCATTGCACTGCACTAAAAGGTGCCAGATAAACATTAGTAACCACAGACATTTGATTTGTTGGTTAAGTGTTAATATTTAAAAGCTAAACTAGGAGAACTCGTGCGTTAGTATATTGTTACATGTTTTGATATATGTATGTATGCCAGAAGGATACAAACTGCCAAAAAACAAACAGAAAAAGGATTAAATGAGGCAAAAGAAAAGATGAAGTCATTGTGACACCAACAAATTCCAGCTAAAGTAAATATCTCCGTAAATCACTGTATTGGCGCGGTCTAGAGGTATTTGCCTAAATTCGTTTTCACTTGAGAGGAGGATTTGTGGGAGTTAAGAGTCATACTTTTACAAAGAATGCAGGTCATTATGAACAGAGTTCTACATAGCCTACATATATGTGGTTTGAAAACATGAAAGTTTAGAGGAGTCAAAAATCTCGTGGGACTGCACTGATTTTCATTTCAAACCAAAAAAATTAAAGACATGCACACACTTGTTTACATAACACATCTCAGAGGACCGTTTTCTGTATCTCAGTACGTGATGATGTGGGATCTGCAAAACACAGAGCAGGATACACGTCACACAGGAAACACTTCCTGGAACAGTGTGTATGCGACTCTGTGTGCAGGTTTGTGTGTCTGGTCAAGTCAGCGCTTCATAGACAAGACAGAAAGAGAGAGCCATAAATAACAACTTGGTGCAAAAATCAGAGAAGAAAAGTTGGAAGTGAGAGACAGAACAAAAGAAAGTGATCAAGAGAGGATTGAGAACATCATAGACAGACAAAAAAAAGACAGGAAGTGTATGTGTTTGTTTTATTAAACAGACAATAGGTAGAAAGTGAGAAATTAAGAGGAAAATGACAAAATCAGGCAGGCGCCAAAAAACAGGAAATGTCAGCTTGTCTAATGGCAAGTTGACAGACAGAGAGACTCGCACACAACAGAAGATTCACACTGACTAGACTTAGCATCCTGCGGGTGTGAGTGTGTGTGTGTGTTTTAAGTGTGTGTTGCTCACTGAGGCGTGATACGGCTCAGTGATTTCTGACGGGGTCTTGTCTCTCTTTTGTCACTCGGCCCCGTCGCTACTGGGACGATTGCCCCCATGGGACACCATACACACTCATTTCTGTACCCTCAAATGTTCGCACAAAGTGGCCAACCCCATTGTGTCTGTGTGTGTGTGTGTGTGTGTGTGTGTGTGTGTGTGGGTGGGTGTCTGTCTGGCTGGCTATTGCTCACAGCTAATCAGTTCTGCCAAGCTAATTAAAAAGTGTCAGCTGACTAAAGCCCCTGTAGCACTGTAATACACAGATGTGCATGCACACACACACACAAACACACACACATACACACACAGAGAGAAGTGCTGAGTTGTTAAAGGCCTATATTTCTCTGTAGGGTGGCTGTACAGCAATTTCCACAGACAGTATGACACTCTGCCTCTTTTACAACACAACTAATGAGTAGAGATAGAAAACCAGTGCTGGTTTGGTGCATCCCATATCTTTCTGTAATAAGATATGGGATGCAGGTCGGCAGCATCCTTACAGAGCACACAGTAGGTTGTGATTAGAAAGTTGCTGGTTTGAATCTCTTGAATTTGATCTCTGTGCAGAGGCACAGTGGTAATATTTCATTCTCAATATACACAACAGTAATTTGATACCACAAAGTGTGTCAGGGCACTTGCATAGTTGGAAATATAGTTTCTGAAACGTCTATATGTGTATATTTGTATTTATTTCTACACTGAACACCCAAGTTTTATGCGGCTTCCCATTCCCTGTTCGCCCCACCCTAGTTGAAGTAAGTATTTTCTCTGTTTATTAAGAGAACACCGCGGCATCATTTGGGGTAACCATCATACTAAGTATTATAACGTCACCTCACAGCGGGGAGAGGATGGTTCAGTTTCTGTTTGCAAATATGGAGTAATCACTGTTCTGATGGTTTCCTGTGTTAAGTAGATGTGACATAAAGCGCCGTAAGTCGTGCTCACACGAAACATACGCCGCTGCAACCCACAAAAAGAGACAACTATACGGATGCAGTCATCGGATCATATGTGTTTATACATGTCAGCGTGTGTTTGTGCGAGTGTGTCTGTCTGTCTGAAGGACAGGAATTCCTGCCATTTAAACAAGCCCTTCCCTTCCTGGTCCCTGCAGAGTTACACAGAAGGACAGAGATCCAAGCCCAGAAGAGCTAGAGATGCAAAAACATAAAACCAGGCAGTGAACGATGTATTTATCAGCAAAATATTGCAATCACACTCTTGGCCAACTGCTGACAACTGCTTGTGTTTTGACATCCAACTGTAGGGTGAGTGTGAAACTGTCAGAATGAAACCGTGAGACTGTACATTTCCTAAAAACTTGATAAGTCATGTCTGATGTGACGCACACGATGAACAAACAAATAGATGAAAAGAAATCCATTCTGTCTTCCTATGGGAGACGGGAAGGTCTACATAAAGAGTAAGAACATCATAGAGGGTAAAGACCAGACAGAGACATATCGAAAGCAAATAAGAGGAGACAGTGAGTCAGAGACAAGCACGCAAGAGAAAAAAGTTAAATGAGAGGAGCAGACTCGCGGATGAAAAATTTAGACAAACAGAAGGAAAGAGGGGGGGGGGGTGGGATGAGAAGAAGGGAAAGGGCTGTCAGCGGGATTTCACAAGGTGAAGGAGAGGTAAGGAAGGACAAGTAAAGGCTTTGTTTCCCCAGTGGGATTCAGGTTGTGTTTTCTCCCACTTATATCTACTTCAAAAGATACTTCTTGTTTTCTTTTTCTTTTTTTCCTTTTTAGTGTATCTGATTGGAGCTTTGCAGACAAGATGAACTGTAGACTGTCATTCAGCTCAAACTGGCTGTTCATGAACAAAAGAAACATGGAAATTCGAATGGATTTTAAAGCGTTAAGCTTATAAGGAACCATTTATAATCACAAAAACAAGACTCAAAAGAGAGAAAGATACACTGAACAAAGCCTGGAAGTGTATTAATATGAGTGTAGAGTACAATGTGTACATACCGTGGGTGCGTATGTCTGTGCATATTTCATAGAAAGCATAAAATATTATCATAACAGGGGAGATGAAGGTTAGACGGAGGGAAATAGGGAGGGAAGATGACAGGAGTATAAAAAGGGAAAGAGGTAATGGGAGGGAGGAGTGGAAGGAGGAGGAGGAAGAGAGAAGAAGCAGAGAGGAATATAGAGAGGGAGTTCAACAAGGTCGTCATCTTAGTGCTGCTGATGTAATCCCTAAAATTAGCAGCAACAACAGCCGCAGATAGTGCCCCACTGGTACACTGCCGCCCAGCATATTGTACTCACACACAGACACAGACACACAGACACACATGCATGCTATCAGGATGTCTGCAGGTTTCAGAAAGACACTTTTAAACCAAACTGCAAACAACCTCAAACACTTCCGATGAAGTCTGAGACATCAAATGTTCGTGCACGAGAGAGGACGGCACAGACGCGATTGTTAAGGGATACGCAGCACAAACAGTGCGGTTCTGTTTAGCAAAACAAATATACTGAGATAAATGTTTTGCATGTTGCGCCACAAACTCTCTCTCTCTCTCTCTCTCTACATTATTCAAAGAGTGAGACATGCAGCTCAAACGAAAAACTGTCACTGCGTGTTCAAAAAAAAATTCCACCTCTTATAACTCTATGTCAGAGTTCTCTTTCAGACTATTTTCAGAGCTGTGAAAGTGTTTGAAAATGTGCTTTGTGCATGGATGATGAATGCAGCAGGAGTCCAGCAGCAGGGCTTGGAGCACCACTGAGCGACCGAGGTCTGCGGTTTTGTTGGTTGTTTGAAGGCACTGATCCAAGACTGAGTTGAGTATTTGGAGCCTGAGTCACAATTTGAGGAAGTAAACAAGTCATTGATTGGCACATGATCGCTTGGACTTGGACTAGCGTGCTGTTCGAATGAAAAAAAATATTTTGGTGATTTTTGCTTGTTGCCAGTTATCTGATCTGTGTTTGATTTCCCACAGTCTTTCATATTTGTCCCCTCTTACAATAGTAGTACAACATTTCCACAGGTACAAGCCTGAGTTTGAGTTTGAACCGCTCGTCGTCATCTTATGAGACGTTTTGAGTCAGAAAGTCGTGTGTACATGCGACAAACGGTACAGCTTCGTTTGATAACCTGACAAACCATAAGAATTTGACATGAAAGATGGATGAAGGAGGGAAAATGGATCAACAGCTCACTGGGACGAAGGTGACGTGAGGTACTTCTTGACTTCTTAACATGTGCTTCTTGTTTTAAGTGTTTGATCAACTAAAATTAAGATGGTCAGATATTTTGTTGGATGCAGAAAAAAGCAACAAAAATAAACTCAAAAGTTTATGCCTTGAGGCGTTTACTGGATCTTCTCGAAGCAGTGACCTCATTGATAGACTGAGCGACTTAAAAAAAATGCTGTGCGTTACTTGCGAGGACTATTAACCCTAATTCCTCCTCTACCTCCTCCTCCGACCTCCCTCCCTCCCTTCCTCGTTCTCCTGCCTTGAACCCTCTTGACCCTGCTTTCTCTCTCACCCCATCCTTCCTGTCTCCCATTAAATCCCCATCTGACCTTCCCACAACCTTCACCTTTCTGCCCCATCCCTCCATCCCCTCGACACACCGCCCCTCCTTCCCCCCTGCACGCCCGCTCATTTTTTTTCATTACCAGTCAATCCCCCATTATCTTCCGGTCTTCATTTCACCTTCTTCTCACCTCACTCAACTCCTCTTCTCCATCTCAGCCAGGTCTTGGTCACCCACGTTCCATCCTCTCTTAATCATTGATTCTCCTTCGACTGATTTTTGTGTCTATCTTTCTTCACCATGTTCAAAAAACATTATTTCATGTTACATTTTGTATAACTTTGGTTTCAAATCCTCACACACTCATCCCAATCTTTTCTTCTCTTCTCTTTCCATCCTCCTGCCTTGCTACTTCCCCCCCTCCCTTCATTCTGTCCTTCTCCATGCCCTCCTCCTTCCTCTTCTCTTTGATTTTTTTTTAAAGGTTATTCTCATGGCATCCCTGCTTCCGTAGGCAGAGTGAAAGGAAAAACAGGAAAAGGCGAGAGGACGTATGACAAAGGTCAAAATCTAAATCAAAACAAAGTAGGCACTGCCAAGCTTGGTTTTCTTCCATTGGCTGCTGAGTCACCTAAATGCCCACCCCCTTTTTAGTCCTTTAAGATTGGTTTTCAGGGTTTTAATGTTTACTCTACTCTAGTTAAGAGTAAAGTAAAGTAAGAGGAAATGACATGTGGAAAACTATCTGTACCGTAGACAGTAACTACTGTGATCATCCTGACAGAGACGAATAATGAAGAGTGAAATTTAACAATCACTTGGTACACAAACCGACTCTTATTTGTAATTTGTAAATAGGAATAAGCAAATTGCCATAAAAGGAGGTAAAACAAGTTGCTGATCAGCAGCCCTGCAATTAAAAATTGACTTTATATGTTCAAACAAGTTAACATAGCTGCTGAACAATAATAATCTCTGACTTTCCCTTTTCTATTTTTAGACTCTTGTTTCGCCTTAATTAGACAGTCGGAAGTGAAGAGGCAGACAGGAAGCAATGAGCGTAGAGGCATGAGATGCAGCAAAGGTCCATGGAAGGGATCAAACTGGGGGATGATGATCTCTAACTACCAAAGTGCCCCATAACTAATTTTCTTGGTCATGATATGATATCATCCTCCTGTATTACCTCATCACTGTAAATCGCTGCTCAAATTATACAGCTCGTTCATGTCAATTCAATATTCAAGTCAACTGTCAGCCACTATAAGCATTATGACCTGTTAATGTTATTCCTTGATGATTGATAAAGGTCAACAATTCCATAACTTGTTACTTGATTCGATTTTTGAGATAGTTAGGACACAATTTACTTGATATCATTTGCCTCAATACGACTAAAAACTATTCCTACCATGTTCACAATATCCAAGAAAATAGAATGACAGTTTTAGCTGTAATCCAAGCAGCTCTACTTAAAGTTGCACTATTTTTCATTTTTGTTCCTTATTCTTTTCCTCTCTCCTCCTTCCTGGCTCTCCTTCTCTCCCTGGGGTCCTGCTTGGTCTAGCAGTGGCAGAGCTGGTTAGAGGCCCTTGAGGCTCAGCTGGCCCCACCTGCATTCTAATAGAATGAGACCAGATGAGCTCAGGAAAGGACTGAATGCATTAAAGCAATGAGAGGCTTTAAAATCTAAGCAGACCTGAATGTTTTAGCTCTGGACAAGAACGGAGACGATGAACAGCAAGACAGACGCACATAAAACCTAAATACTGTAGACATTTTAAAAACACACACAGAGCATATGTATACACCGAATAGCACTAAAAAGCCAGACACACCCAGACACTGAGAAACATTCACACGCACAGCACATGTGTGCTTTTGCCTACACGCAAATTTTCAGAAGCATGCACTCACTCTCTCACACACACACACACACAATAGTGACAATGTAAATGAAGCCAGGAACATTACGGGAATGTTAACAACTTCATCATTACATGATGCCAAGCAAAACTCTATAAAACTGACCGACACCAGTGAGCTCATTCCAATACAATCAGTGCAGGAAATTTACTTTTTCAACAAACCACCACAGTGGCTAGTGCCCCCCTGATTTCCTCAGTCTGTTCACTGTCTGACCAGCCTGTTTAATTCATGAAGGCTCTGATCAACCAAGTTTTACCACTTAATATGAATGAGAATGGTCTAATAATTCAAGAACAGCAAAAGAGCAGTGTGCATCTTCCTGTCATCCCATCCTGGTGACCTTCAAACCTGAGGAGAGGTTGAAAGATGATGCAGCTCTTCAAACCAGGTTACCATTCTTATGACAAAGCCTTTGTATGAGTCACACAATGACTTGCTCACTGCATGATGAACACAAACTTCCATTTAACCTGACTGTAAGCGGTGACGTTCAGGTAACTTGAGTAATGTCACTGCATGACGAGCACAAGCTCATCAAATTGAGCTAATATGATACCACCAAAGTCAGCATCATCAAGGTAAAGTCATTGCTAATGGATCCCTAAACAGAAAGCTTATATATAAATTTAGTACTTTCTAGCTTAGCTATGCTAAAGGGTCT
This sequence comes from Thunnus maccoyii, assembly GCF_910596095.1. NCBI lineage: Eukaryota > Metazoa > Chordata > Actinopteri > Scombriformes > Scombridae > Thunnus > Thunnus maccoyii. The sequence goes on from NC_056545.1 coordinate 11,869,245, forward strand.
AAACCTAAAATTTTGACAGCTCATTTTGACCTTGGAAACACTAGTTAACAAAACAATCTCACCACCAGGGCCACCAGTCTTACTGATAGGGGGGCTTCAGCTGTTTACTCGGGTAGTGGTACGTCCCCATTTACTACCGAATATGTACCTGACATCAAACTCATTTGCCCATTTAGTGTGGTTCATTCCAGCTAATGTGAAAGCAACCAATCAAACTCTGGTGCAGACCAAACAACCGGACCGAGGCTACCTGAAACGGAGGTTCTTGGTCCCCTTTCCAAGCAGACTCTGGTCAGTCATTTACTACCAAATATGTACCTGACATCAAACTCATTTGCCCATTTGGTGTGGTTCATTCCAGCTAATGTGAAAGCAACCAATCAAACTCTGGTGCAGACCAAACAACCGGACCGAGACTACCTGAAATGGAGGTTCTTGGTCCCCTTTCCAAGCAGACTCTGGTCAGTCATTTACTACCAAATATGTACCTGACATCAAACTCATTTGCCCATTTGGTGTGGTTCATTCCAGCTAATGTGAAAGCAACCAATCAAACTCTGGTGCAGACCAAACAACCGGACTGAGACTACCTGAAAAGGAGGTTCTTGGTCCCCTTTCCAAGCAGACTCTGGTCAGTCCGTTTGTGGTCTGAAAACCAAGATCTGTAAACATGAAGTCCCACAGACAACAGGTAACTCATTCATTACTGTATGCGTATATTTATCTTCTCTGGTGTCACAAAGGGTTCATAAAGAAGTAACTGCTTATGAGCATCATTAGCTTCAATAGACTGTAGATCATTGTAAAATCAAATATCTACTATCACATAATACTATGATTGGTCTGTTTGCTTTCAGTATACAAAGGAACCAAACCAGAGTCCGCTTCAATGCAGACCGAGACCAACCTCTTTAAGAGGTCTCTGTCTAGTTATTTGGTCCGGTTGTTGGAGTTTGTTTTAACCAAATTAAACAGGTTAGGTGTGAAAGCATCCTAAGTGAGGGGTAGGAACAGGGGGAATGAATCTACTCTTTAAAGCATATTCAACCTTCAATGGTTGAGCTCAATGAGCAAGTGGCCCATACATCTTACTGCTGTTTAGGAAGAGGTTTGGTGTGAAAGTGTATTTGTTGCTTCCTGTGTGCAGAGATTTCTAATCAGTGACTAAACTCATTACCAAAAACTTCATGTGGGCAAGCAAGCAGGAATGACAACACTAAAGAGCATTTGTGTACTTTTAGACAGAAATTTTGCCCACAGCAGCTTTTCACGAACCTCCCCCCCTCTGCCTAAAAGAATTTTATTAGACGTTCGTTGGTGGCTGATGTTGGTTCGCTGGTGGCTTTACATTATTAATGCAGGTTTGCACATTTAGCTCACGTGTGTCCCATATTACCCGGAGCACAGAACAAATGCTTAGCAACAAAGCAGCAGACGACTTCTTACACAGGAAGCTAGCTAACCACAGACTTTGCAAGAGACAGCGTTTCCGGTGCATACCGTCATTTCAAGAGGATGCTTCTTCATGCTCTGCACGTTTCAACAAGAATGTTTCAAGTCGAATGAGGTTACTTCTCACACAAAGAGCTTTTCACAGCAACAAATGAACTCTAAGAAAACAAGTCAAAACAGACACAGAGTGTGTCTAAAAATCATATGACACATACAGTGCTACTGGCTTGTTTCTGAAATAGTCTCTCTCCTAACAGAAGTATTCAATTCAGAATTTAGCCAAACATTGATTCCTAAAACAGCACAACATAACACTTTGCGGATTTGATTCTAGTGTTGTACATACTGAACTATCATGTGCAGATAGCTCACCCCGCATCATGTTAAATTAATGATCCTGGGGTGCTGTGGAGTAGCCCGGCTGTAAAAGCCCTTTGAGCAGGTTTCCCCTGAAAGGCAAATGAGGTGATGGGTTCATCTATCTATCTTGGTTTGTCCAATGAGAGAAAGACAGTAACCCAGTGATATCTTAATCAAGTGACTTTCTCTGTGTGTCTGTTTTCGTGCAAATTGTCTATATGTGTGTATGTGTGCGTGTGTCTAGTATGACTCTGAGTCATTAGTGAATCCCAGTGGTTTGCTATGTTAGTGAGAGAATGCACAGGATCTTCTATCTCTCGCCCTGCTGGGAGAGGAATCAGGTTTCTGGATCAATGAGAATCAATCACAACCAGAGTCATCGCAGAAAATAAAAGACATAAGATAAAATAACAAAGTAAAGCTTTAACTAATCAGCAGTTTGTCTTTCTCTGCTTCTGAAAGCCGGTAGACCTTCTCATTGGTGTGATTTGTTGGTAGTAGATGTATTATTCTATATACTTCCACCCTTTTTTCCTCTGCTCAAGATACAAGAGGTGCTACATTTTCTTTCTTTTTTTTTTCTCAATTCATAGCTTTAGGAACTCCATTCACTCTGGAGCAAGCCATTAAGAGACGGAGAGAGAGAGAGACACCAGCGCACACCAGTGATAATGGATCACTGATGTTATTATGGTTCAATAAGGCCCCTAAACAACATCCTCTGATCCACTGCCAGAAAAAACGGTTCTCTTTGAGCGTGTATATGTGTGTGAGTGTGTGTACAATATACATTTATAGCCTGTGTAACATCCGCTCATTAACATTATGTCATCACAAATGGGCAACCCCCTGACATACATTAAAAAAGAAAAGAAAAAATACACCGAGGTGTAGGTTTTTATGACTTTTTAAAAACCACTTACTTGCTCAGTTGGTTTATTAATTACAGAGAGAGGGAACAGGTCTTTAACTGTTCAAATGATAAATCGATCAATGACCTCCTAGAGAATTCCATCCCAACAGCCACAACACTTTACTTGAAAATTCAAAGTCCGCAAAATTTGAATTCTTATTTGATGATTTGAGCAATTTCAAGTGTTTGATTTTTGTAGGGATACATTTCTGGTTGCTAATATTCAGACACCCGGTCAAAGAATGATCCTCGTCACGATGTTACCAACGTAAAAGTCACACGTTTTACAACAAGGCTATTTCATTGCTGCATGGTTGCCACATCAAAAAACTGGTTACTAAATTTGGAAGGTGCAAAGAAATCGACTGGTGGTACTGTCATCTATCTACCAAGAGTGCATGTGATGGTGAGAGATAGTGGTTCTGGTGTCTCACAAATCAAATAACTTTAATTTCCACTTTACCAGAATATGATCTCTTTATGTTAATCTGACCCAAATCTGAGGGAGATCCTGGAAATGACACATTCAAGTTGTCTGAAACGTCTGTCCCGGCAGGTTTAAATGTCAAAACAAAAAAAACGCTTCGTCCACCATTTGTTAACCAGTCAGTTGTTGTTTCCAACACGCATCTGTTTATTCCACAGTTAGCCCCCCCCCTTCCTATCTGCCACCCACAATGTCAGCAGACAGCAGATTGTGCATGTGTGGCTGCCTTGAAATGACCCTCTTTTCCCAACACTGCCTGTTTCTAAACAACAAGTGCCTCAATCGGGAGTGACTCACATACACACACATTCACGCACACACGTATGCCAGACACATCAACTGAAATATCCTGACAGATGTGGAAATGCTCAAAGAAAAAAAAAAGGGATGAAGCTGAGACAGACATAAATTGAATGGGAATGTTTCATTTTTGTATTTTCTCCTACCTGGTTGTTGACATAATCCTGAAGACATCAGCAGAAACATGAAAAGGGAAGAGAAACAAACAAAATAGAGTTATAACGGGACAGTATGCAAACTCTGTATGTCTGTGTGTGGTGAGAATGAAACAGGTCCAGCCCAGCATGTCATATACTTCAAATCTATATTCTCATTTAAGAAACGAAAAGTGAGCATGTCAGTCACTTAACAATAACCAGAGTATCATACACGTCATAGCACGATGATCTTGTGTAACTGACGTTTTTCTTTTTGCTAAATGTGTCCCCAGCTCATCCTTGCCCCCCCGATCTTGCTCTAATTTAATTCAAGACTAATGTAATCCTCTGTATTTCCAGGACATTCGCACCGTTCCGCTTGTTTTTTTTGTCTTGCGAGTAGTGCTGCGTTAGCACATCCGAGTGGTTGTCCTTTACATAATAAATGCAGTCACAGAAAAGAATGTGGTGGGATTCGGCGACGCTGAAGGCTAGAAATGTAATTTAAAAAAGTGGGACAATCACCAAGAGAATAGGGAGGCAGGTAGGGTCGGCAGAGGACACTTTAAGCTCTCCATTAAGCTCCTTTGTAATGCCCCAGGGAGTTTGAGTGAGCGGGGAAAGTGAGTGTGTGTGTGTGTGTGAGTTAAGCACTGAAGTTTGTGTGCCTGTGTGTGTGTGTGTGTGTGTGTGTGTGCGCGCCTTTGTGACTGTGTGTGTGACAAAGCGTGGTAACTGGTGATTAGTAGAAACTGTAACTGACACACGGCTGGCCCCCGGTGATCCTATCAGAGAGAGAGGGAAAAAACTCAACCTCATTCAAAAAGGACACTCACACATGCTCATGAGTTTCAATACTTAACTTACACAAACCTCAACAATCCTGCCTGTCAAACGGCCTTTAAAAGGGACCCAGTTTACTTATCCCTACTAGACAAATCCCCTGTTTATTGGATATAAAATATAGGTTACATTATAATGTTTAGGGCTTTTCTCTTCTCTGTGAGCACTCTCGACAAGAATGCACCCTCGCTGTGCTGTAAATATAAATTGTCACAAAGCATTTTCTACCAGCTTTTGTTGTCCACCGGTCCTTTTAAATCTTACATCATCTTCTTGAGTCGAGAGAACGAGTAAACCGCTGATGAGACTCTATAGATCTGTGCACATGTGGACTGACGTTAAGTATTACAGAGAGAATAGCAAGATTTGACAAGTAGATGCTTTAGACTGAGGACACTTTAGAAAATCTTTCTACCAACAGTCTATTATGATGAATCCCTCTGAAAACAGCCTGCTATTATCTAAAGATACAGAATCTATCCATCTATGCATGTTTAGTGAAAGAGATCAAATGTTAAGAAGCATAAAGTGTAATTGTGTTTAGTTATGGTTTTACATCAATCTAAGATGCAACAATACACAACAACAACAATACCTCTGACAACTGCATTCAACAAGTAAATAATAAAACACAGCTAGCATTAGCTTCTGTTCCTAGTAGTGATGTTACTCCTACCGTGTTGTAGCTGGCGGGCTCTTGGCCGTCTGTGATGAGTTCCCGCTCTCCCCTGGGGTTGACCCTCCTAAAGCGCCGTCTGGACCTCCGCTGGGATCCCTCTCTCTGCAGGAAGCTGTCGTCCCCCTCGCTGCCGTTATCCACCTGCAATAAACAGTCGACACCCTCCTCAGAATAGCAGCTTTTAGGGGACTTACACCGGCAACCTTCAGGCATGTGGGGGCAGCTGCAAAACTGATCCTCACTGCTGGAGACCTTAGAGTATGGCTCAGAGCAGCGACGTTTTAGTATTTCAGATTTTTGGGTCTTAGGTTCAGAATTCCAATTTGTAAGCTCCAAGTTCTGTGTCTTAATTTCTGATTTCTGGTTCTTGTAATCCAAGTTTTGGCTCTTTAGTTCTGCTGAGTTCTGACAGTCGGAGTTGTTATCCTTAAACGTGTTCTCCTCCTTTTTCCGTGGCTCCTCTTCATGTTTTGGAGATTCTGAGATTTGGCCCTGCTCTTCTGCTGGCTCCTGGTTGAACATCCAGTTCTTCCAGAGCGCAGAGAGCCGGTGCCAGCGGAGCACACTCATCCGGACGCGAGGACAGGATCAGAACAACACATAAAAGCAGGAAATACCACAAGAGGGGAGGGAAAAAAAAAAAAAAAAAAACCCAGCAGGGAAACACTTCTGTTCAAAAGATGAATAGAAGTGTTGCGTCCAAATTTTTTAAAACGTTCCAAAATCCTGAGGGATCCTGCAACATTTACATCCTCTGGGGCAAGCATCCAGAACAAAAGAAAGGAAAAAGAAGCAAATTAACAATGAACAAACAAAAAGATCGCTAACGGAGGACAGAAAAACGAGGGTTGTCTCTCTTTTTATCACAGATTTGGAAAGTTGTCTTCTTCTGAGGGCCGAAGAGTTCAGCTGCTCCACACGTTGCATACTCAGACTTACTCACATGCTTGCTTGTTCTCTCTGGCTGTCTAACAAGCGCACAGAGCATACACTGAGCGCACAGTTTCCTCCAGGAAACCGTAAATACACAAATATCCTCGCCTGGCAGAAAAAAAAGAAAAAAAAAAACAGCAGGACACACAGATTCCGGCCATACAATTCATTCCCTGTAATCTTTTTGAGCTGGTCTGTTGTTGATGGAGGAATTTGTTTTCTTTCTCCGTTGCATAATGTTAATTAAGTCAACAGCCTCATTATGTCACTAATGACAGTACTTAAAAATAAATAAAAATAAATAAAACTTTGCCTTGTCATTCAAACTGTTATTTAAAATAAGTTTTTACTGACTTTTCTGAGCTTAAGTGTTTCTTTTTGTGTACTTTTTTTCACTTAATAACTTTTTTGTGTGTATTTGTGTGAGGTGATTTTGCTACTTATTTTTCATTTTGCTTCAACTCTTCTTTTATTCATTTTTTTTTTATAGCTGAATGTTTCATGATTGATATTTTAAATTTTGTTTTTTTGTTAAAAACACTCAAAACATTCACACTCTACCCTTTCTTCTGTTATGCTTCTTCTTTGTGTTGTTTACTAACCAAAACATGTTAATTAAACTGTCCTGTGTGATTCTATTGATTAAGACATTACTTTTTTTTTTTTTTTTGTCTGTCCATTTATCTATCAAATCACATATCAGTCGGGGGTCCACCATTCTTACTTGACTGTCATAACAGGTTTATTGTGAGTTTGTCGCTAGCTGTCAGAGCCTTGTTTCAGCAGTACGCTCCATCTTTGCCTGTATCCAGTATATTGATCGGATAACTCCTTATAACAGATGTGCCCTATGTTTTCTGTTTGTCAGGTCAGAGCAAAATTAACTGAATACATATGCTTATGTTTGAACATTTTTAAAACTGCATCTTCTTGCCACTTTTCTTTCTGTCTGGCTTACACATCTTCACTATGCTACCTCACAAACCCACAATACATTTACCAATTATCCAAAACAGTGTGTGTTATGAATGCCTTCTTGACTTTGGAGCCAGTAAAATTATAAATAAAGTTATTATCATTCTTATAAAGGACTGTTACAAAAGTATAAAAAACATTATGGGCTAGGTGTAAAATGATAAGGCCACAGTATCAAAGAAAACGTTAAAATGGTTAGGAAGGATATTTCATCAGTCTTTCAACTTCCCCCTTTTAAACTTACAGTGTCATAACGCACATGGTATGACAGAGTCAGTAAGACTGTGTCATGCTGTAAATACTCAACTGACTGTTTTTGTAAGTGGCCACTGTGTTTTTCCCCCCAGACCTCAGGTCAGTCATGCGTATGCACAGAAGTCTTCAATACACAGACCCATGATCCGCCACAAAGAGTTATGAGGAGATAGGACTACTGTGTTTGTATGTGTGTGTGTGTGTGTGTGTTGAGAGGGAGGTCGAAGAGGAGCCAAGACTGAAGTTATGCCTGTGTCCACCTTCCTGTATTCCCACGTGTAACGTATACAATAAACCCCATGAAAAGACTAGGATTATAATTCTCAAAAGCAAACATCACACAGCTGTTTGAGTGTGAGCGATCTTACAAATTGACCAGAAAACTATTTTAAAATAAACCATCACGGAGAAGATTTTCTGTCACAGCTGAAATGGGATTCAAATAGCTGCTATAGGTTGAAACAGACAGAGGAACAACCTCACGTGAGGCAGTTCTACTACAATACGGATTACCTACTGTAGAGTGGGTAGCTGAACTGTAATGGACTCTGAAACAACTGTATGATGGATAGTTCAGCCATAAAATACAAAATAACAGTTGTAAAAGGGGGCTAGGATTGGTATCAATGTGTCCCTTCTCAAGGCCAAAAAAAAAAAAAGTCTTGTTTTAACGAGCCTCATGGGACAAACAGCTTGGAGATAATACAGAGGAAATTCGGGGAGGGGGAAGGTCAGAAATGTACCAGATGTACTTTCATGTCAATCCTGTGACCATATAACTAACTCTCTGTCTCACTGTGTATGTGCCTCTCTGGCTACTAGACAGAATGAAACCCCCCCCCCCCACCCCCCATCTACCCCGTGACCACCAGTTCTGTCAGCTATTGAGAGCTCTTGCCTTTCTTTTTTTTCTGACTGACGGTCATGGCCATAATGTGACCGTATTTCCTGTTTCCTCTGTCCATTTAAATACGCGTGTGTGTGTGTGTGTGTGTGTGTGTGTGTGTGTGTGTATGACTAACTTCTCATGTACTCATCTGTTGGTTTACATTCCTCTGTCTATCTGATGGCATACCTACCAGTGTGCATCACCCCCTTCTGCTATCTTTTTTTTGCTCTATTCATCCATTCCTTATTCCCGTCTTCCCACTGCTTACTTCTTTTCATTCCCCTCCGTTCCCATCACACACACACACACACACACACACACACACTAAAACACGCCCCCGCTCTGTCAGTCTGTGAATGTCACTCCTGTGACCAGAGTCATGACGACAGCCACAGATTACACTACCTCTACTATTCCCATGGACCTAATTAGCTGATTGGCTGCAATGCAGTGTGACTCGACCATAGTCCCTCTGCTCCAGTGTTTATGCATTTATCTGGGAGTGTGTGTGTGTGTGTGTGTGTGCGTGCATGTTAGTGTGTATTGTGTTCCTGACAGTTTTTCTTGTCATTTTTTAGTCCCCAGTGTTACAATGATTATCCAAAAATTCTTATTTTTCATGTTGGAAAGGCGTCATTGATGACACTCACTGCTGAGGTGCAGAAATCATTCAGGTCAACCACTACGGTGCGTTTTTTTTCTTGGATTTGGGAGATGACATGACACATTTTTCTATGTCTGTTCAGCTATTCAAGCAATTTTCTCCGATCTATAGCAAAACAAGTTGCTGCTGCCTGAAACTTGACATGCATTAATTACTTTGCAGCACAAGGGTTTTCCCCAGAAACACTCCACTTGCGCCAACTATTAATATAGACACAAGCAGCACTTAAATAGATGGATATTCACAGTGAAACAACTCCTTAGGCTTGAAACATGAACATGAACATGACTATGTTAATATCTTGACCTGAGATTTGCATGACAATAGGATTGAGATTTGCATTTGACAACAGAAGTCCAACCTGCTTTTGAAGCTAAAATCTGTTGAAAAAGCGCTGGACTCCTGTACACATAATGTTTTGAAGAAGGAAATCAGTTCAAACCTTTGTCAGGCATTAAATTATCGACAAAATAACCATCTCTATGTTTAATAATGAATCTAAATGCTACATATATGTCAACATAACTACATCAAAAAACTAGAAAATGGGCTGTAAAAGAGCTTTTCTTTCATTGGTCAAGATAAATCAACTGTTAATTTGTAGAGTTACGAACAAAAACATCTCACATCAGTCTTAGACACAGAAGCCGCTGTCAAAGCCTCGTGGGAGCTGTAGTTAAACTTGTTCAGCAGAAGCTAGCCTGGCAGCCGAGCGGTACTTTGGCTTTATAGTGTGCCAGCCCCTGCTTTAGTGTATTGTACTTGTTCTTGTTTACTTCCTACGAGTTCAGATCCAATGCCCCACCCTGCTCCGCTGTGCCACTGCTGGTATAAGCATTACAGACCATTAACAAGGTGGACAAGATGAGGATATGCTTGGATATTAACAATAGCCTCTACACAATCTAATTTCCTAGTTCTCAGACAAAAATGCGACCGCTTAGACATGAAAACAGACATGTACATATGTGTAGACACAGAAAGGCACCTCATGTTATTCACGCGGCTCTGATGTGCTCCTCTCCTCCTTCCCCCTCCACATCACCCAACATCTTTTTCTAATCTCCCAGGACCATACAGGAGACAGTTTAATACGAACCCAGGTAAATTTAATTCAAACCAATTTTATTCCCTCAGACACAAACTCTTTTTTTTAAATTAAATTTGATTTGATCCTTTGTTCCCCCAGGCAACGGAGTCAACTGAGCATGTAGACTCTTTTCCTGCTAACTCCACATTCACACATGACACAATCATACCTGGAAGATCATCTGTACCACCACTCTCTTTTACTGTAGCAACAGCAACTTACTGGACCCACATGGGGTAGTTTAGGATTAAGTGCCAAAAGCTCTTGTTCTGATGTCCCTGAACTATTATTATTTGCGGCCCTGAACGCCAGAAAATCCTTGAAGCAGCCTTGACGCATGACTGACATGCGTCAAGGCTGCTTCAAGGATTTTCTTGTAATGTTTAAGCAAAGATATGTAGAAGACATCTCATTTATTGTAAAAAAGGAGCAGAGGAGGTATAGAGAGATATATGAGTAAGCCGTCTCTTTCTACGTTGGCACGTTTCCCTTCCAAGGTCTACAGTTCTCAGACATCACAGTCAAGTGACAGTAAATTACAAACAACAACATGATGGTTCTGAATCACAGTTGTTGCTTTGTCGCTGCTCTGTTGTCAATCTAATTTATGTAACTCCGCATGGTCCTTTAGATGCGCTGGTTATGCAATGCACAAAAGGGACTTTTAGTTCCTGTGTTAGTTGCTGCGGCTCTTTGTTTCCGGGGACTGTTACATGATCGCAAAGGGAATCAGTTGATGAGAGGCGAATTTTACTCATTTACTTTCTCCTTTTCCTAGTTTGTGGTTCTGTTCCAAACACTCACAGTCTTTTATCTGTAGCCTACGAGAGACCAATCACTGCTAATTTATTCAGACCCTCCCTCTGTCTTTCTTTCTTTCTCTTTATTGTCAACAATCCAAACAAACACCAAACACAATAAACACAAATTATGAGTTCTGTTAAGCTCTGATTTACAGTTTTTCTATATACTGTATGACTGAGCTACGTGTGAGTTGCTTTACTTTGTCTGATAATGTTCTGCAATTTACTGAAAAAGCATTTTGATTAAAGTCAGACCAACTGTGTGCATGTGATATTCATTTTTTGACTGTTGATATGCCATCATTATTTATTGTGTCGGCTAAAGCTGAGTGATTGATGACAGCTAATTAATACAATCACTTGAGCAGAAAAAAGGTTTCAAACTTCAGCGAGAGATTACCATCTTTGTTCTCTTCAGCTGTAGAGGAAACATGACTTCCTGCACACCAGGGGATTTTTCCTTGTAAAAACTGCCTGAAGCACCGAATATAAAAGCTTTCAGAGTGAAACTAGTTAAATGATTATTATGTTACAGTAATCAGCAATAAAGAGAAGTAAAACTGTAGCTGGGGGAGCATCACTGGAGCCGAAGACACCAACAGACTTAATAATCTGATTGAGAGGGACGGCTCTGTAATTGGCTGAAAACCAGACACCTTTGAAGTCGTGGTGGAGAGGAAGACACTGAACAAACTGTTATCCATTATGGATACTCCTGACCACCCTCTCCACCACCTACTGGACACACAGTGGAGCACTTTCTCTAACTAGACTGGACACAACACAACACAAAGATCGTATACAGGAAATCTTTCCTGCCCAAAGCGATAACATCACCTCTGTCTAACGGAGAACTCTCAGCTTTATAGTTAAACCAAACTCCACTCTGTCCATCTATCTATCTATAACTCACTTTCATTTACATGAAAAATCTTGCACATTATTGCCTCTGTTTCACTCTTAATCCGAGTCTCAGTCTGTCTGTAAGGGTAGATAAGGTTTCATCATGGCTACAGTGATGACAGTTATGTAATTCAGTACCAACATAGTAACAGAAATCCAAGATGAGATGTTTCTTACAAAATTCTGTACAAAAACTACAACATCTGAGAGTTTTCTGACCTCACAGTTGGAGGACAAGGATAAAACACAGTTCAATAAGCCACAAGGTCAAATCTGTGCTATTTTTTAGTTCCCTATTCAATAGCATTAGTGAAACTAGTGCTACCTGCTGCTTTCAGTGTAAAATTGTACTGCTTATCCTGTCTCATCCTATCTGATCCCTCTAGTCCCTCAGACATGGAGACTCAGGAGAGGGAAGGTGGGCGAGCAGGAAGGACATTTAGGGGGGGGGAAAGGAGAGGGAGACAAAGAGACTTTGTAAGCACTGCAACCTTGTGGAAACGCACAGAAACACACTACATACTTATATGCAAAGACGAAGGCGTGATAACCTTGAGCTGAACGAATTCTTTAAGATATTCACCGCAGTTTTCAAACAGCTGGTTGTGGAAAAAAAAAAAAGACTTTTTGAAGATGCAAAACATCTTTCAGACTAGTCCTGGACATACTATAACTCCAAGAAGAAGATCACGTTTCAAGCTTTTTCTCACATAAAAAGAAATATGAAATACTTCCATTAAAGCATTAATGTAACTTTGTGTAGCTCTTCTATCAGTCACATACTCACATACTGTCCTGTCAGGCTCTTAGAGGCGGTCAGAATGATTTTATCTGGCTGTTAATATTTTTCAGACTGTCATCATGACATTCTTTGACGGATGTGACAGATGATTCGGTCCATTTATGCGATAAAAAGGCGATGGCAGACACTTTCGACTGTTTTTCACTCGTCAGGAATTTATTTCATCTGTGACAGAAAAACTCGTTACACAAGCCATCAGAAACTCCGGCGGGTTAAATGGGACTTACTAAACAGTTTTAGGGCTGACTAATTCTAAAAGACAGCTATGACCAGACTTGAAGGAACTTAGATTAGCAACATTTAGGCTACAAACAACTTATAATGCAAGAATCTCTGCTGGGGACCTGTGTTTTTGATTTTTTTAGGGGATTTTTTTTACTTGACAGGTGACACCTCAGAGACAGACATGAAACTTGGGGAGTTTCCATCTGATGTTGATCATCTTTCTATTCCCCAAAAATGTTCCTGGGCTTGAATACTGCAACAATATTTGTTTGTTTTGTTTTTTTTAAATGGCAAATGCTTTGGCGATTAATTCACATCCTGCTAATGAAGATCACTTGAATTTGAATTTGAGGACAAAGATACATTACATACCGGGGGTACAGCAGGGAAGGACAGAGATGGTGGAGACAGACAGGAAAAAGGGAGAGAGATGAAAGAAAAGGGTGAAAAAGGGACAAACAAGAGAGGAGTACAGAGGGGAAAAAAGGATGACGGAGAGATCAAATAAAGATGGAAAAACAGGAATTAAATCAAAGGGCAAAGATGGGAGAGGTGGGAGGATAAAAAGGAGGTGGGAGGTGAAGAGACAAAGACAGAGAGAGAGAGAGAGAGAGAGAGAGAGAGAGAGACTCTACTCACCACAATCATTTCTGACGGCTCCAAAGTGATGCATTCACAGCCTCGTCTGCCCCCCAGCTGCTTTCCAAAACTGCGGAGAGAGCACACGCGCACAAGTGTTACAACAGAAACAAACCCAAGGCAAAGAAAAGACAATGTTCACAGGACAGATGCAGTCAATCACATCCACCCACGCACATGTGAACACCAGCATTATATGAATCACAGTAATTTCCCAAATCAAAGAGAAGAACTGGGATTAAATGTAAAACGATACCAAAAGTGTTTAGTTTTTACACGATGTGAGAAGTAACACTGTGTACTGTGTACTAATATCTGTCTACCTGTCAACAAACAGCAGTAACTCTTATACAAAATATTTGGCACATTAACTATTAAAGAGACAGAATTCCTTATACATTGATGCAGCTTTAATTTTCAGTCAAACTGCTACTAATACTTTCATAAAAGTAATGCCTCCAATATCTTATGACATTTTCAAACCAGTTTTTTAATGATTTATTGCACTCTTATCCTTCTAAAACCTTTCCGACATGTGAGATACACTCTTGTCAATAAGAGAAACACAACAAACAAAGACAAAACAGTCCTCTGACGTGGCTCTGTGTGTATTAGAGTAATACAGCTGAACCAACAGTTTGTGGTGAAGGTCTAACCGCTGAAAAAAAGGGGAGTGATTTGAGTAGATCAATAAGCCTTTGCGGCTGACACATCGACATATCTGTATATAGTCCACAGAGATTAGAAACATGGTCAGTGCTTAACCAGCTTAATCAACCAGCAAGATATTTTGGACACACACAAAAAAAATGTTGGTCATTTACATTAAAATTCATCATTCAAATCAACAGATACAAACGGACCACAAGAGTTTCAGTCTTCATACCTGAGTGAAGAGGTTTATGATACTTAAAATTGGAATTATGCTTCTCAAGAGAGGTCCAAAACAAGAATAAACACCAACAAAAACAAATGTAAACATGCTACATACAAATATAAAAAGAACCAGTCATGTGCAGCCAATCAAGGAACTATCTTTGGCACAATATGCCGCCTTAACATATGATAACATAATAGAGGAGGCTTGTTTGAGTTTCATAGAATCAATGTGTTTTGTGTAATTAAGCTATCAATAAAGGCTCTTTTGTGTTGCCACAGATGAGAAAGGCAAATGATGAAAATCTCACCAGATGTGACGGACTTTTCTTCCGTACGTACCATCTGTTAGTGTTTAGTGTAATTAGCACATTGGCCTTCTAAAATAACCAGCTGCCTCATTCACGAGGACCGTTTTGAACTGGCCAAGATCAGGATCAAACCGTGTTACCAGTAAACATGATGTTTTTGCACAATGTGAGTCTTTGTTTGCAGGCCTCGCAGGTTCAGCCCCAGTCTGCTGGGCTGCTGGCTGTCGGAGAGCAGCTGATGCCGTGGTGAGACCGTCCGGGTCGGTCTGCTCTTTTGTCGTCACATGGATATTCTGCATGACATCTTAGTTCACTCTGAGGACGTGTTTGGTGACATGATGGTAAAAAAATGTCTCTGTATGTCTTTTTCATCACAGCTCCGGGTAATAAAAATACAGAAACAAAACGTTTTGGCTAGAATTTTTAAATAGATTTTTTGATTTATAGCAATGTATTAACATTAAAAGTCAAAACACAAAAAAGTGTTTGACTTTAAAGGCTCTGAAAACGTCTTTTCTCAATCTTCCTCTCACCAGGAGTAATTGAATCCTACTTGATCCCTCTATTTTCTGCCAAAGAATGAACTCTAACATGATAGATTTCTGCTTCTCTTTTTATAAAGTCTCATCACATATACTTCAGGCAACCAGGATTTAGCAACATATGAGTCAGAATCTGACGACAGCTCATGAAACGTCCATTACAAAGTTGCAAAGATTAGTTGACTCATTGATTAGTCGATTGACAGAAAATTACTGTTTTGACAATCGATTTGGAACAAAACAAGACATTTCAGGTTGCATCTTGGGCTTTGAGAAACAGTGATAGACATTTTTCAACGTTTTCTGATATTTTATAGACCGAATGTCTAATTGACTAATCAATAGATAATGAAAACAATCTTTAGTTGCAGCTCTAGTCCGTTACAATTTGGTCAAGGTGATGTTTTTCAAATTGCTTGTTTTGTCCGACAACAGTCTAAAACCCAAAGATTTCCAGTTTACTGCATGTGTCACAACACATCATTGCACCACATCTAACACGTCTTAAAATATGAACTCAATGTCTTAACTCCATTGTCACCGAGAGAAATTGCTAAACATGTTTGCTAGACGTTTTTTCTGATCGATACTAATCTGGATCATTCAGTGGATTTAATGTTGTCACAGTCTCGGCATGTGCCTCTGCGCGCTTATGTATGTCGGCAATTTTCAGCCGTCTCTGAAAATTCCCCTCCCACGGTCAGCGTCTGTGTTTATGCATACGTTAATTAAGCATGTCTCTTGTGTTTCCCATGTACTGCGCAAGCGTGTGTAAGAGCGTAAGAGACACCCCGCCTGAACGGCTCAATCACTGTGTGCAGGATTCCCTGAGAACAGACTGGGCTGTGAACATGTCTCGCTCCCTTTGGCATGCGAAAGTGGCGACTCAGCGTTGTTTAAGAACCAGGGGGATCGGCTGGTTTTAATTATGGAAGCGTGCTGAGCTGGGAGACAGCCAACTTTCACTCTCACATCTCCTCTCTGATTACGTTCTCACACCGTCTCTCACACGGTCTGTCCCTCATTCCCTCTAGTTTCTAATTTTTATTTTTTATTTTTTTGCTCTTCTTTCATTTCTCTCCTTCTCTTGAGGCTATTTTTATTGCTCCACTTCTCCTCCATTTTCTGTGTCTCTGTTGATGCCTTTCTACCTCGGTCTCTCCCACTCACCCCGTTCACTTTCATTTATTCATCTTTTCTTTCCTGTTGTTCTCCTTTTGCTTCCTTTTCCACATCCGGTCCACTTTACTTCTCTGCATTTTCTCTTCTGCTTTGCTGTTTTTCTTCCTCTCTCTTCCCTCATCTCATTCTGCATTCCCTTTCATCATTCCTTTCTCTCTTCCTACTGTTGGCCCTTTCTCAAAAAAATAAAAAAAAAATAAAAAAGGCAAACTTTAATCTCATCACATCCTTAATCAGTTTCACACCGGCGCAGACATTAAAGCTTTGGTGAGTCACACGGAGGAGTTTTATCCACAGCCGTTGGAGACAACTACGACCGTATCTCATTGCAGCTGAACGAGGGCCAAATTAGCTGTGACTGGATTTATTTGACACTTTGCTGCCACACACACACACACACACACACACACACACACACACTCAGACACATTGTGCATCCACATGTTCACAGGTTCACCTTAGAGCATCCATCCCTGCTGATCCAGCCCTACTGCTTTTTGGCAACACAACTAAGGCTCAAGAAATTATATTAGATTTTCTATAAGAAACTAAATCATTCACTGTATGTACAAAATATTACACACTTATTCTTTTCATAAAGTCCGCTGGTCAGGTGAATCCAAGGACAGTGAAAAGCATCATCCCTTTATACCCTTTAATAGCCCTTACAGCCTTGACGGAGAAAGAAGCACAGTGGTGTGAGAGGGATTTTTAAACTGTGGCCCCAATATTTTGTACCTTCAACATGTGTGTATTTTTGTATCTGCATCAATAAGCCACTTGCTACATTACTGCCGGGAAATTCTGCTTTTGCTCACTTCCCTACATTGAGGTCAGAGGTCAGTGTCAGCTGCAGAAAGCATTCCTAGAGCTGCGAGGGGTTTTCTGTCATCTGTCAATGACACTTCAGTGTGGAAGATGCTTGCCAACACATGGGCTAGAACACCACGTCCGCCAGCTACTTACTTGCAAAATACCTTTACTTGAAATATCCTGAATGGGTTTAATCAGAAAAACTATTTTTTAAAAAGCACATAGTGCTGCCAACCAAAACCTAGTGAATAAATAAATGCAACAAAAATTCAGAGGCTATCTATGTAACAGCTCCCATCAAAACATGAACACCCAGGCATGGTTTTAAGAGTTCCCAGGGAGGAATGCAGTCTGCTGGGCTCAGAGTTCTCTCAAAGCCCTTAGCCTGGAGGTCAGCCCGACTCTTGACAGATCTCTCCACACTCCACTGAGGCGAGACGCATGGTCCCTGTCAGCGCCGCACAAAGCCTGCCAAGCCTGCCAAGCCTGTCTCTTCACTGTTTGTGTGTTTTGTGTGTGTATGTGTGTGTGTGTGTAGGTTGGTGGGACAGGTTGTGTGAGACAAACAAAGCAGAAATGCAGTTTGTCAATGATAAAGGACCAGGAGGAGAGCTACAATCTGCAGACTTTTATGCATACTGTATGTATATAGCAGTCTATCCATGAAATCATGTCATGTGTCATGTGTGAATTGGAGCAGGGATCGATATTCAGGGAAATATGTACCGCCGATTTTCCCACCTCAAGACCTAGCAACATTTCAGGGAAAATGCTGGTATGGCTGTGGTGTGAATGAAAGCGGTAACATTGCGGGGACGAGCACGTAAAGGGCTACGTTCATCTAACGAAAGACGCTTTCCTGTGGGGCGAGCGAACCAATCACAAGACTCTGCTGATGACATATTTGAATTTATGACTTAATTTATAACTCGCATTGCTTGTTATAACTAACAAGCAATGCGAGTTATTTTCAAATAAGCTCTTTTTTCCCATGAATGGCTGGAAACTGGACAGATTCAGAAGTAAGGAAGCTCCTCTCAGTCCGCGCATAAGAGATGTTTTCTGCCGTGTACATGTACATCCAGCCTTGCCCCCCCCCCCCCTCCATCTTCTTCTTCTTCTGTTGAGTTTTATGGCGGTTGGCATCCATAAGTGTTGCGTTACCGCCATCTGCTGGACTGTTCCTTGCCCCATCTATTCTGGGATTGACATGGCATGTGTGGAAAAGGTGCAAAACGGCGATGTTCCTGAACGTAGCTGCATGTGTGAATAGTGAAAATCACTAGCGGCGTCTGAAAGGTTATTCCAGTAATTTACCGGGAACTATGTGTGAAAGAGGCTTATGTGTGAGTTTGTGTGTGTGTGGGTGTGTGAATTTTGGATGCAAGTAGACAAAAAACTAAAGTATACCTCTGTGCAGCTTCCCACGTTTACTTCCTCTGACCTACTGCTTTCCCACAAAAATAGAAGAATCAACAAACTAGAGTCAACTCTGACTCTAAATAATTGTTGCCCCGAATGAACTGCAGAGCTGACACCGCTCTGTTTTCAGGTGGTGTGAATCTGTGTCTCACAGAGGAAATACAACAAACTCGAAACCACGCTGTGGCCAAATCTTCAGTCTGACAAACAGAACTGTGATTAGAGCGGGGCTGGAACGACACGCGACATAATCAGTTATGTCAATTACGTAAATGCGTCGATTTGCGTGGCAATGTTTATGTTCATCCATAATTATGGCAGCTCCCACTCCTGAGCATGTTGAAAATGATACTTTATCCAAAAAAAGCCCAAACCCGATTGTCAAAAGTGTGGGATATCTTTAAACAGAGACTTAATAAAACGGTGCTCTGCACTCTATGTAAAACTGAAACTGCCTACCACAGCAGCAGCACGACCGCTATGTACGAGCATCTCAAAAGAAAACATCCTGGGGCTCTCTGACCTCAAAACGATGAGACAGCA
Organism: Thunnus maccoyii; assembly: GCF_910596095.1. Taxonomy (NCBI): domain Eukaryota; kingdom Metazoa; phylum Chordata; class Actinopteri; order Scombriformes; family Scombridae; genus Thunnus; species Thunnus maccoyii. The sequence continues at coordinate 11,888,283 of NC_056545.1, forward strand.
GCGTAAGTATTTGGACGATTACAGTGAGTTTTGTGTGATTGTTGGTTGGTAGTCAGTGCCTGGGAGACGTTGTTGCGTCCTTATCTGTTGTGTTTCAGACTAGAACTCAACGAGGACTCCCTGGAGCAGATGCTAACGGCTCGTATTGCAACGCCGCTTTCCAGCACATTTGCAAGTTGTGAGCAGTTTGTTTATGTGCATGTATACCTACAAAACTAAACAAAGTAGATTTCCATTAACGTTATGCTGTGAGTTGGTGTAAGCAAACTTTTGCAGATGAATAATACAAATGCATTTCTGATTACAGCTGGCATTAGCCATTGAAGTAAATCATACTCAACACTATCTACTGTAATTAATGGCAGAATACAGTAAATAATTAGGCCTTCACTCTATGAATCTTAACTTTGTGATGAATAGTATCATTAGGTAAAAGTTTAAGTTTGAAATGGTTCCTTCATTCATAAATTTCAAGTTGAAACATGTCACTGACTTTATTTTTTTATGTTGAGAAATTTTTATTAGTTAAAAAAAAAAATACTTTTAATGTCGAAATGCTTGAATAAAAAGTTGAAAGATGAATGGTACAGGTTGTGGTTAGTATTTATTGGTAAGTTAACCAATGGATTAATTGGCTAATCGGAATAATCGATAGAATAATCAAAAAAAAAACAAAAATTGTTAGATTTATCGACTAATCGAAAAAATAATCTATCAAAAAATAATCGTTAGTTGCAGCCTTAGATTAGAGGTTTGTGAACTTGTTAAACACGTTTTCTTGTGCAGAAATAAAGAATATGAGTCTGAATTTTCACAACATAGCTACAGTATGTTCAGATATCCTTAACATATCGGATCGATGATGACAATCAATATCAAACAACTCAGGTGGTGTCAGATGAATTAATCGGAGCAAAATACACCAAATTACCAACATCAGACACTTCAACCAAACTCTTAGTTTGCCTTATCTGCCAAACAGTCAAACTTTGTTATGACAGAAACTAATTCAAGATTTGTCGACCCCCTTAGTGGTTCACACTTGACTACTTTGGCATCACTATGTCCAACCTAAAGAGATTCATCTAAAAAGGTAATTTCAAGTCACTGAGACAATTATGTCTACGACCCCTCTGCTACGACTTCACTCAAATTTAATTATCCTATAAGTCACGTCCTTCACTGCTCTTCCCACAGCACTGAAGCTGTGCCTGTGCTGGATTTCAGCAGGTGATGATCTCTCTCCCCTCTTTTTCCTGGAGAAACAAGTCATTGGCAGAGGGGGGGAACAGGTTCAGCCCTGGTCCAGTGACAGCTGCAGCGCCCTGGGCAATAAACCATGACAGCCGGCACAGAAACTAATGCCACACACGAACACACACACACACAAACACCCTGAGCTGGTGTCAAAAGCCTGGAAAAACCAGCGATGTGAGCAAAAGTACACAACTGTGATATTAATAAAGGCAAATGTCTTGAAAATATCAAGAGAAAAAATCAGAATAGTTTATATAAATATTAAAACAGGCTTTGGATTTGTAAGGCCACAGCAGAGAGAGCTTTAACCGACAGGTGAAGACAAACCTTTGATCTCTGGTCAGCGTGGAGCCTCCCAGTTAAGGTATTAAGAGACAAGAGCTGCAATGATTTAGTTGATTAATCAATGTGTCAATCACTAGAAAATTAAACGGCTACCATTTTGTTAATCGATTAATATTTTTTAAGCAAAAATGCCAAAAAGTTGCAGGTTTTAGCTTCTTAAAAGTGGTTATTTAATGGTTTTCTTTATCATACACGATAGGAAACCGGATATCTTTGGGTCTGCGACTGTTGGTCGGACAAAATAATATATTTGAAAATGCCACCTTTGACTCGTGACATGTTTCACCTATTTCTGACACTTCAACCAATTAGTGGAGTGGAGAAAATCAATAATGAAATAATGCAGATGATGCAGATTAATCGATAATGAGAATAATCATTAGTTGCGGCCCTATTAGAGACTAAAAGGTGGAAAATAATCACTTTCAAAATTTATGATATACATTTGCAACATCATGTTTGTTTTTGTATGAATGTTACTTGTTAAAGATCTGCCACGACTAGGAATCACCAGCAAACCCGTGGAAAAGTTTCATGACCAACTACTTTGTTCTCTGAAAAAACGTGCCAAAAATGAACTAACTGTCTGCTCGCGCTAAACTTTTTTTGAAAAGGATTGTTTTTGGCAACAGCGAGAGCATCGCTTTCAAACTGAAGAGCTACGCTACGCTGCACAGTGCCTAGACAGCAATCTTTGAGAATGTAATCTGAGTCGATAGAAAGTTTCAGAGAATTTCAGTCAAAAATCTAATGCAAACAGAGATCCAGGCCCGTTTAGCAACCATGTTTCCATGGTTATGACCAACAGCAAAGTAAGGAAACCGCAGACCGCAGTCTGACACAGACAGACAGACACACAGACACACACACACGCAAAAAAACGTACAATATTCTACTTCTCATTTCTCCTGGCTGTTCTTCTCAGTAATACTAACCACTGTGACTCATACACAGTAAAGAAGACTGGAGGGGTGGCCAGCAGTCAACACTATAGACGGACCACCAGCACACACACACACACACACACACACACACACACACACATATAAACACAAAAACTGCCAGACACACTTCAAGGAATGACTTAGTGGGTCATTCAGAAACATTACGATTCATTTGCCAAAACAACAGTGTGATCAGTTCAGGGGCTAATTCAAACTTCAGCGTTTCAGAGAAAAACAGACAGCTGCTGCAAAAACTCCAAATGCAGTGAGTTCAAGTTTCTTCATAGCTTAGACAGAGATGACCGTTCACACTTGACTAAATGTAAATGTATTGCATTCTTGTAATCTTTCCTGAAGCACAGTAAGTTCCCTGAAAAACAGATGAACGGAGAGCAGCGTGATTTACTCGTGGAGCTTAGAGGAAGAAAAAAGATTCAAACAAATTCATGGTAAATGCACTAATATGTGGGAAATCCTTCTTCCAGTATCCTTAATATCATTGAGGACACATATATAGTTTGGTCTAGCACATAATGTGTCCTAACATTGTGAGTTTGCATTGAAATCTGGATTATTTAACTGTTTGACTCCACACTAAATCATTAATAACTTCTCAACAACCATAAAATAAAACATTTGCCGACACAAACATTTCAACCTAGAGCCTTTAGCTCCCTTTTTCTTTTTTGGGATTTTAAAGAGAAGTCTGCTTCTCTTTAAGATAATCAGTGTAGATAAAGAACGACAACACACAGGGGTTAGCGGCGTGTTTTTCAGAGCTGTGGGGCCCAGCGGTGGTAAGCTATCCTGCCACAGCGCCATGGGGAATTCCTGGCTATGCAGTTGGTTAGACGATGATGGCAAGCAGGAAATGGAGCACGCTGGGTAGAAGAATGCACGGAGAATGAGAGAGGGAGTTTTGAAAAATCTCAAGTGAATTAGCCCGCAATTGCTGTTATGTTCCAGGCAGCGGCCAGTAAACTAAAACATGAGAATGAGTGCGAAAGAGACGTAAAAACTTTAGGATCACTAACCAGGAACGGGAATTTTAGGGGTCCACTTCTTTGGATTCCTTGTCAGTGTAGTAAAATCCAGCATATTATCCACAATGAGGGGGAGGAAAAGTTAAAATCCAGGTATAGATCCAAGTGTGTTTGTTTTATACTCCAGAGTGTGAACAAGGGAAAAGTTTCCTCAGAAAGCAGAAGTAGACGACTGTCAAGCTTTTAGTTTGTCTTTAACTGAGGGAGGAGTGTGTGTGTTCCCTCCCGCTCTACTCTGTTCTGTTCTGTCTGTCTGTCCGCTGGCTCCAGGGAGGTGTGTGTATGTGTGTGTGAGTGTGTGTGTGTCTGCATTTGTGTGTGTAGCCTGCTCATTTCCTGCCTGGATGTGCTTCTGGGCTCCAGGCAGGCAGGCTGCTCAGGAACACATGGCCAGCCACTGTTCTGCCAGGGGTTCCGCATTCCCCGCACACACACACACACACACACACACACACACACACACACACATACACACACACACACACACACACACACACACACGCATACACCACTCCCCACTATTAGCTCCCTCCGTGACCCTTTCCAAGACCCCCTGCTGCTACTAGTACTCCAACACACATACACACCCTCCAGTCCTTTGGCAGCTACCTTCCCCCACCCCGCCCTTTACTCTGTTATCAACTGAACCACACTGGAATGAACACACACACACACACACACACACACACACACACACACACACACACACATACACACAGAGAGCTAACTGCCCTGAGGTTATTGATACTTAGCCAACTCCTTTTTTTCTGCTACAGTTGGTCAGTTGGTGCTTTGCGTTGTTGTTGTTGTTGGAAAAACTGCCTTCACGTCGTCACTCTGGCTAATTTGACCTCTCTGTTCTTTCAACATATAATCTCTACAAAGCCGGTCTTCGCTGCGTAAACACTGCGACAGCATCAACTGTTGCTTTAAAAGGATAGGTTCACAATTTTTCAAGTCTGTCTTAAAACGACAGTCAGGTGCCCGTATGAAGATTCAAACAGGTTTTGCTCGCTGTAATCGTTCCTCCTGTTCATACTCACCATTAGAAGATCCCCTCCAAACACGCTTACAATGTAACTGATGTTGGGGCAAAATCTACAGCACTCATTTTGAGCAAAAATGTGTGTTTCGACAGTGTTTTCCTGTTCAGCTGCAATAAAAAGGTTCATAACAAAAAGAGGGAACTTGGCACTAAAAAGACAGTAACTTTAAAAGATATTGACTAATTTAAACAGCTGAAGCTTCATATTAGCTTCAAATAAACCTTGAAATACATTTTTGTACAGAGAGAGGACTGTAGATTTTGTCCCCCTTCACTTACATTGAAAGAGCATTACGAATGGATCTCCTAATGGTCAGTATGAACAGGAGGAATGATTACAGCAGGAAAAACGTATTGTTTTAGGACAAACTTGCAAAATTGTGGAGCTATCCTTTAAGGTTTCATTTACTGTTATCAGTAACTGACAGTTCAAGAGGAGCATCCAGCATCTTAAAGTGCCCCTGCACTCAAAAAAATGTGTTTTTCTTCTTGTTCCTACAGTTGGATGTTTGAACTTCACTGTGCAGAATTATGTACGTGCAGAGTTTGACACTAGAAGGCTGTTTTCACATTCAGCTGCTGAACGGGGGAAAGTTTTTCCGTGCTCATCGGAAATCTTTTTAAGGCATGTGCCCTACGAGCATGATTTGTGACATCACAACTAGTTCGGAAGCCAATCGTGGTCTAATATGCAACTGACACAAGTGAGAAGTGGTAACTTAAATCCTCCGGTGCGCATACACAGAGCGGACCTTTCGGTAAAGTAGGAGACATCTTGCATCCAGCAAATGCACCGTATTCATGCAGTATATTCCTGTAAAGTGGTCCATAATTTTTCCTGACATTCCCTAAGAATTTATTAAACTGACTTTTCCTCTATGGGATAAAACTTACAAAGCTGCTTCCTTTTCTAGGAATTCCTGGTAGGAACTCTGTTAATGTGAATGGATGAATGTGTGTAAGACCATACTTCTGCAATCATTCTCAATTTGAGGCCAACACCCTTTAGTCGGCGAAGCTTTCAGTTCAAAAGGTCAGAATTTTTTTTGAACTAGAAATAAATGGACTGACGGTACCTGGCCCCCCTCCTTTCCGTTTCTGGCATGTGTTGCTTCTGTTTCAATCCAACTACAACAACGAAGGGAAGGTAAACATGGAGCCGAGGGCCGACCTCAAGCAATTTACATTACAGTTTTCCCTATTACAATTAATTCCAGTGTTTAAACAGGTGCAGCATGTCGGTTTAATCAGTTTTTGGCAGTCTGGCTGATCGGAGGGGGGGGAGGAGCAGTGCCCGAAAATGTCTTATAATCTGAGTTAATCAGATCACTTGTTCCCAATGGATCTCCACCCAGAACTCTGAGCTCTTCCCTGACCAACCAATGAAAGGACAAAGATTCTTGACTGACATGTGATGCTGGTCTAAGTCTTCATATCAATCATCCCAAATCTGCAAGCTTTCCTTTTACGGTTTCTGAAAGCTGACTCTGCATTCAAGTCATGTAGCTGCCAAATTTCTATAGATATTGCCTGCTTGCCCATTATGGACAAGATATTACAGACACATTTTAGTATAATGCAACCCAATGCCACAAAGTACACCCTTCAAAATGAGACAATGAAGGCAAAGACTCCAGGAAGTTGCGAAGTTAACCGGCTGTGTGCTATAGCTCCATCCTTGGGTTTCATTTGTTTAACATTTTTGAAAAATGTCCTGTTTGACTACCATGTAAACCTTGCTACATATATAATTTTAAACATGTCATAATATTTAATCAATGCTAAATCACTTATTCAAGTCTTAGCCAATGCTTCCAACAGGAAGAGGTATTGCCTCATTTTGAGTCAACCCTGCTGAAGGTGACTGAATGAGACTTCATGTGAAACTAAAAATCTTTTCTGTGTAGCTCAACATATTTCACACAAGTGTAACATACAGGTGTGGGTGGTTTTTTTTTTTATGTGCAAGTATTCACCGTTCTTACTCATGTCAGTACAACCTGACAGTCTTTTCATACTTTACAGCTCTGTGACACGCCGTCTCCATTTTCGTGTTACAGCTGAACACGCACACAGACGGAAACACACAAATACGCATACACACTCAGTCTGACAAGGTGGCGAGATAAGGTAGCGTCATGTGTAATGTCAGACAAATCTCACCTTCTACCTCCTTGTCTCACCCCGCCATGATATCGTTCTCTCTTCTTCTATGTGTGTGTGTGTGAGTGAGTGTGTGAGTTTGCGTGCTTGTGTTGCTGATTTGTACATACCAGCACCTTGCCAGGTACATGTGCTCCTTGACAAAGACCGACCCAGAGAGCAGGATGTACCAACAGGTAGCGATGCTGTCTGGGCTGGAACAGAGAGAGAAAGAACACAGTGGTGTGAAACACTGCGACAGTCTGTGCTCACAATCTAATGTGTTGGAAAATGCAGACGATGTTGTACTTTTGTTACATTTTATGAATTCAATTTCCCTCCTTGGCAATCGTTTTTTTAAGTCATTATGGTCTCAATTACTAAATTCTGACCCTCTAATAATCTTTCATCTAATAATAATCTTTATATACAGACTATGGTCCGACCTTTCAAAAAACACATGTGCCACATGGATCTATTGTTGTTTTGTTTTTTTTTAAATAAATGCCAGGCTAGTGCCTTCAGTTTAAATCTGTTACTTTGCAATTTTGCACATTTGTGGCTGAAAATAGAAGCAGGAAGAACAATGCCTTTGAAGGATAAGGATAACCAGACATCAAATAATGTGCCATCAGTCAGTCCAGGCAGTGAAGGAAATCTCTTTACTCAAAGTTCAGCCATATTTGATGAGTCCAGGTTCCTCTCAAAGCTTATGTAGTGCTTTTTTGTGGAAAGTTTTAAAGTTTCTTCACCTTAAAATTGTGTGACATTGTGGGTGTATGTGATGTGCTATTGTGTGTAGCTTTGTACTTTGTATTATGTGTCCTGTGTGTTTTTTTTGCTTTGTACTGTTTGTTATTGTGCTGTTATATGTTTTAATTGTGACCTACCGAAGGGACTGCAGATGAAAATTAGCTATAAGCTAACTCTGGTACAGTGCATCAAATGGTAACATCTATGTTAACCACCGTACATGGTCCAAATAAATACTTAAACAAATAAAATTAATCAATTCTTGAGATTTTTTCCAACACCTCTGCTGCAGCCTCATTTCAGGTGTCGCCATAGCTACACTTTGATGGTTCCCTGTTGCTGTTATATGTTCTGCTTTCTGTTATTGTGCTGACTTGGTGAGCTAAAAGATAATGTGTACACCTAGGTTGACAAAAACAGTCTGTTCTATTCTTTTCATCATTGGTATCTATGCATTTATGGCTGAATTGGCTAGAAAGAATAATATGCCACAAACCAGGATGCTAAAGTGACATTTTGAAGGCTTTGAAAAATGTAGAAGTTATGTATGTAGAACTGAGGAAATAGATGTCTGAACTAAAATGTTAAGTGCACATGCGAGCGTTGAATCCCAAGCGTTGCATTTTGCATTAGCATAAATGCATTCTTAGGATGCTAAGCACTATAGAACCATGACATAATGTGCCATCACTGCAAGGTGCAGAGAATCCATTAACGGCAGGCAGTCATGCTAACACGACTGAAATGAGCAGCGCTGAAAGAGACACGTAATCTGGCCTGACATTCAAAACAGCTGCAACATGGATTTCTTTGATCTGAATATAAACAAATGCAAAACACGGGCTATGTGGCTGTTCATGCTGTTTAAATGTATACATTTTATCCATTAACCCTCAACACTAGTCTAATTAACTTCATTATAAGCCGGGTGCTCCAGTCAGCTGCACAACAAGACGCAATCATGCATAAAGAACCAGAGAACATAAAGTAGATGATAAGGTAAGCCTGTGGTTATGAATATGAATACAGAGATGAGTGTTTGAAGAGAATAAGAGATGCGTCATCATAGTGGGAAGAGCAACACAGCATAGAGAGATTGTAATGTGAACTCCTCTTCAGCTAGCAATTTCTATACACATTGAAATAAATGGGCAGTTTATTCACATTTAAAAAAAAAACATTAAAAACAAATTATGTAAAATACAGAAAGCATTTATCTACAAAGTGACAGTTTGACAGCAGCTATTTCAGTGTGTTGATTCAGCCTCTACGTGGTTGAAAGCGTTTACATTTGCTGTTCCAAATACTCAATGTTGGGAAAGTCCTTCCAAACAAACAGTGGATATTATACTGTATTGATACATTTGATACTTCTTGTAAAGCAGCAACTGATCTCTTCTCTATTTACACAGAAGAAGCAATAACGGCCACTGTGGTTTACAAAGAAAGAGGGATCTCTGAAAACCTAGAAAGAGGTCGTAGTGCCGGATACAGTCTTAAAAAAAGGTGATTTCCAGGATGTGAAGTGCAAAGAAAATACCACAATGACCACTTCACATCAAACATACGACCCAAACAAAAAAGTAAAAATGAGGAACGGTTGCCTGACACTTTAAAATGCGAGTAAGGTCCCCACAGGAAAATAAAAAAAAGCCCAATAAACTACCTGTCGCTCATGTGTCAAATCAAGTCAATTTTATTTGAATGATGAATTTGCATCAGGGGGCTTTTCAATCTGTACAGCAATACAACATCTCCTGATCTCAGACCCTCAATTCAAATAAGGAAACTCCCTTAAAAACCCCTTTAACGGCATGTATAGTCTGAAAAATCAACTTATCAATCATTTGATCGTCTGAAATTCCAAATGTTTGTTGGACAAAACAAGTGATTTAAAGAAAGAGTGGGCGTAGGAAAATTGCGAGGGGGATTTTTCACTATTTTCAGACATTTTACTGACTAACCGCTTGAATAAATAACTGTCAAATTACATGATAATGACAAGAAACATTACATTAATTTGACAAAGCAACTTACAACAAGCATTCGAAGTAGGATCGAGTAGTAGATATCATCCAAAATTGGGAGTGAACCCATTTTAAACAAACCTTGTTCAGAAATGTAAGTCAAGTGTTTAGAGATTTTTCTAAATAATGGAATATAACAGAATAATCATTAGTTGCATTCAAAAGGACGACATGCCATTTCTGCCATCTTGTTTGTTGTTTTTGTTGTTTTCTTATCATTGAATGTCGTGTAGGAAAGCCTTGTGTAGGAAACATTAGCGTATTGTTGCATTGTTGGCTTTAAGTGAGGCAAACATGATTAACTACTATTACTGTATGTTTTCATTGGAGAAACCCTGATTGCTGTCTGTAGTGTGTGTGTGTGTGTAGCTGACTAACTGGCCATGGCAGGCACTTTGTTCTGGGTTAAGGTACTTAAGACTAGCCGCTGGTAGAGAGTGGGAGAGCTCAATGGAGAGGGAGATCTTTTGTATGTGTTTATTTGATGGTAAATTAAACCGCTGAGTGTCTAATGTGATTCCAGCCGGCATGATAATACATCAACAGCATGCGCAGGTTCTCCCTCATCCTTTCAACACTCTGTCCTCCCTCTAACTCTCACACTTCCTCCGCAGCTCGGCAGCCCTCATCCCTCTTCTACCTCGTTTCAAATCCCTCATCCCTCCCCTCGCTTAATGTTCTCGTCTCTCCTCCTCCCTCTTGACATTGCTATCCTTTCCTCCTCCTTTCTCTGTAGCAAATTCGCCTCTTGTTTTTCCTCTCCTCCTATGCAGTCCTCTCCCTCTCATGTCTTCCCTTTTTAATAAAACTCCTTACAGCTCTCGTTTGCCGCCGCCACTCTCCTGCCATCATATCTGTTTTTCATTTCATCTACTGTCCTCTTTTCAACACCCTCCGTTCCCTCTCCTTCCTTCGCCAGCCTCTCGTTCCTCTCTCATTCCTCTTCTCGCCTTCTGCTCCACCTTCCTCTCTGGACTCCACACTGTACATGATGCTGAAATGACTTTTTTTTTTTTCCCCCCCAATCTGCCTCATCCATCTCGGTGTCCATTTATTCACACACACCCTGACAGACTGGCAGAGAGGAAGGCAGACACGCCATCATCAGATCTGTCTACATTACTTTTGGCTCTAGATCAGCGTTCTCATATCTTAAACCTTGAGTGAAAAAATATGTAATGCAAAAAACACCTTCAGCGAATGACCTGAGGTTTTACTGGGCTGCTATAAAGTTTATTTAAGGAGTACATGATACGGATCATTAAACAACAACCTTAAGCCACATTTATCCTGTAATATTGTCTGAGATGTGACTTTTAAGAAATGTATAACCTATAAGGTGCTGCTTGAAATGCTAATATTCCAGATGTTTCTTGTTTAACAACAGCTCAAAATATCTGTTTGACAAAGCTGAATTTTGCCTGTTTCAGGTCATTTTAAAGAAAAAGTCTGGTTATATTCTATATTTTTCTTACTATCAAAAAACCCCCATTAAAAGACCAAAACCAACAACTAATTGTTCTAACAACAGCCTGATATAGTTTATTCCTCTGAGTCTATGCCACTGTTTGTCCAAAAACTATTAAAAACACATTAGTGAGTCACATGGCTGCACTAGTTGACATGTTCTTTCATCACTATGAACATGGGCACAAATGCACTATTTGTTCCTGTTTCACTTCCCAGTTGTTTCAGGAAATTATTTAGCCTTTTTTTTATTTTTTTAAAAGTGAGTAAACTATATATTTGTGACCTGTGAATCACAGACAGGGTGGGGAAGTCGGACAGTATTGAGAGACGGACTGACACATTGTTGGTTTTGGATTTGTTGAGTTTAAGACAGTTTTGAAAAGACATGCACAAGATATTAAACCAGGAAAACGTGAGTTGTAATAGTATAAATGGGAATTATACAATGAAGACAGTAATTTATATACAGACACACACAATTAAAACTAAAAACGTGACAGAGACCAGGCTAATCACTGAAAATCCAACTACATCTCAACACCTCATATGTACTGAAGCACTGAACAAGAGATGCACTCCCAGTTTTTGATGATATCTAGCTTTTGTTCCTATGGAGCTTGTTTGCATCGGACAAAATAAACGCATTTGTTTATTTGTTCACATCTCAGAGAGCATACCATATCCCTCAACAACTATACTGATGTGTCCCTGAGTAAAGTAAATCACTTACTCTACTGCAGCTGCTTAGTGGCCAAAACTTAAAAGACTGATGTTGTTTTAAGGAAGTGTCAATGTTAAGAATTCAGTGATTGTGAAACAGGCAATTCCTGAAAAACACTGTGAAAACTTAAACTGTGAAAATACTAGAAATAAAAATATTTAAAAAACAACTTCTATTTGAATAAAATAAACTTTTCTCAGCAGAAATTTGAATAAAACTCAAAGAGAAGAGAGCGAGTGCAGCAGAACAGAGAAAAACACTTTTTTTGCTCAGACTAAGAGTTTGTACTTACTAGAACACGATGTGGTTAGCCTCATGTCTCTCATACCTCGCTGAGGTACACATCGACCTGAGAGACAAAGACAAAGATGTTAAAAAAAAAATGGATATCAAAAACTTTTTTCCCTTTCAAAAATATCCCCATGCATTTCCATCTCTCGCAATCCATCACATATCCATGTAACACTTTTTTTTTCACCGAGATCTTCCACTTGGGACTCCCACTGAGAGTGTTATGGTGACCCGCTACTCGATTTCTGGCTGCGGCCCAACCTATATTTCATTTTCTTTTGGTCTGAGCGATAGCAGAATTTCACTGTGTCTTTGCATTTGGCTGATTGAACCCAATTACAGGAGAACAAGGCTTTGTAAACACAAGTCAAATTAACTCATAAGTACTGTAGAGAGGTTTGATAGCCTTTGATAGCGAGGTCAGAGATTTTGGGAATTCTATTTCCTATCCCTTCAATTTAATTTAAGCATTATAAAGTGGCATGCTTTACTTCCCATGATGTAATCTCTGATGTTCATATCAGTTCCAAAAACTCAAAAAACTCATTCATTTACCAATTATGAGAACATGCCATCTGTCGGATCTCTATATCTCTCTCCGTGTGTCTATAAATCCTCCGATTGTGGAATTACTTCCTGTAAATATTTCAGATTATAATCTGACACCATTGTTTGTTTGGAAGAAGGGGTTGAAACCTGCATTTTAACACGAACGTTCCTGTTGAAATGTCATTGTTCTCACTTGCTCAACTGAATAATAAAGAGCAGAGAAAACATTCCAGACTCGAAGCATTTCAAACATGTCCGGTATGAACGTGTGAATGTCTAAAAGGCACCTCAGCCTGAACGTCCTGTGAATGATAAAGCCAGGGTGTAAAACCAACCTGGGGCAAAAGGCGTTTTAAAAAAAAAAACAAGCCCTTAACCTGTTTGGGTTGGGTGTGCCACGTATAACAATTCACATAAAAAAGTAGGCCTATGGGCAACACCGAAGTGAATCTGGTAAACTGATACTATGATTGATGCCTCATTCAGTAGCGACATTCAAACTCAAAAATAAAAAGACAATTGTCAGAGAAGCACTGAAGACTGATTAAAGACTTTGTTTGTTTTTTTTAAGTTTTGAGGTGAAATGAAAACGACAAACCTTAACTGATGTTCCCTGAGGTGAGAGAGGACGTCCATGTGATAGAGGTGGCAGTAGATGGTGTGCAGGTCCTGCAGGACAGAAAAATACAATGAAATCAATATCGGTGAGAATGTCAACATCCACCGAGATGATACTAAATAATTAAATGAGCTCACATTTACACACACACGCACACACACAAAACGGGAAAAATGCTCACACCAAAAGACTGAGCATTAATGCTGTAGGGGTGAAACTAACAATCACCCCATTAATCTATTAGTATAATTAATCTGAAACATGTCAGAAAATAGTAAGAAATAATCTCAAAACCTAAGTATACTTAGTTTACTATTGGATTATGCAAAGAAAAAAAGGAAAATCTCCAAAACAGGAGCTGAAACCGACTGATGTTTGGCTTTTTTTTCAAATTAATTCAAACCTAACATCCTGAAATCATTCTATAAGGATGCTGTGGCACTAAAAGTATTCCGCCACGACTGTATAATTGTATCTGATAGCGGAAACAATACATTTTATAGTGACATTGATGAAGAATCTGTATTTAAAATGAATTGTCACATCTGGCTGATAACAGCTGCACTTAATAAAGTCAGTCTAGGTGGTGACAGCGATCCGACAAATTGGATCGCCGGTACTGAAGACGTGGCCTGTTCACACTAGTGCAGTCAGTGGGAAACCATTTCAAAAGTAAAGTTTGCTACCTTTCAAATAAATAAATACAAATTAACACACGAGTTCTCACACGTACAAAATCTGCAATCTGCTGAGAGTGTTTTAGTATTTAAAAAGTGAAAGCTTTTAAAAGATTAGCTCATTGTTTAGAGTGTGTCTAATGTCTCGGCACAATGTAAATCACACTGAGTGCAGTACTTCAACGGAAGCCGCTCGGACTATGCCAAAACTCTGCTTATCAAATTGACACCTTCAAAGCAGACAGCAGGCATACCACTTATGTACACACATGACAGCGATGAGACACACGCAGATATAACCACCCACAACCTTAAAATAGTGCTCTATCAGGGCCAGCTGTCAAAACATTAAGAGGCTGACAGTGTGTGTGTGTGTGTGTGTGTGTGTGAAGGAAACAGCTACATATAAGCATCTGTTGTATGAAACAAACAGATCGGCTATTGAGGCCACAGGGCAACTACTTTTAACAGGTGGACTGCATGGTGACTGGTTTATACACACACACATGCTCTCACACACACACACACACCAACGCATACAGAGACAGACAACAGCCCAATTCATTACAGAGATACTTCCTGTTTGATTACTGTCTATTACATTATATGAAATGGGCAGCTACAGCTCAACAGCTGAAATGAAGCAGTTGAGGCCACATTTAAAAACAAAAAATCCAAGAGTGCATCGTCCAACTAGGAGCCGCAGTATCCTTTGAAACTTCTGATAGCTGAAATAAGATACAAACATTTCCCTGACAATCCTTCCTCTTTAGGATAAAGCCGGAGCACAGCTGCAGTTTAGCGAGAACGCACAAAAAAAAAAAAAAAAAATGGGGCAGCTACAATGGCTTAATCTGAAACTAATAAATCAGAAAATCCCGAGAGGACAAATTCGTATTTGCAGTGTGTTGCCTTTGTTGGAAGCCTGTTTCCTCGCTGCCGGTTTTGTTTATACGTTGCTTAAGCTGATTGAGGATTTGTTTTTCGGACAGAAACGCATCGGTAAGCATTTCATGCAAATACTGACAGCCAGACTAAAACAACTGTATATCTTAAGCAGTCTTGAAAGCTGACTATGCCCCTACAAGTCAAACCCTTCAAAAGATATACACAAATACAGAGAAATTTAATAAATTAGGAAAATGATGGATTGTGTATTTAAACAAGGCAACAGCAGATGTGTTTTAATGCCGTTTTGAAAAGGTTTTGATAAACAGTGGCAAGATGAACATTTTCGCCTCCGGACTCCAAAATTGCAGACGTTACAGATTAATAAAAGAATTAAGAAATTAACACAAATAAATACATGAAACACAGGAACTATTGCAGGGTATTTCAAAAGTACAGTAGCAATATTAACAGCTAAATCAATACAGAAGAGAGAAAGAAGAAAGCTTCTTGTGAAAGCATAGTTGTGTGTTTGTGTGAACACGGCGTGTTTAATGGTAAACTAAGTCAAGCAGGGGGAGCCAGCGGAAGCAGAGGTGAACACTGGGGACTGGGGAGCCTTTAATGCAATGGACCAAAACACCCCTGATGTGTTGTTGGCTCTGTCTGACACAGGAAGGATGGGTTTGTTGGGAAGAGAAGGAGGAGAAAGAAAGATGGAGGGAGAAAGAAGGAGTGAACAGAGAGGAGGTAGACCACAAAAAAAAAAAAACCTAAAGGAGAAAGACAGACAAAAGAGAGAGGAAGATGAGAGATACAGATGCTAAAATGTTACATTGCTGTGCCATCTTGTCACCAGTAAATGTCAGAGAGAATATAAATAGACTTATTTATAGTGTCTGGTTCCTCTTCTGTTGCTATGTGAATGTGCAGGTAACTAACTTTTTTTCGTACACTCTTTAGGGAAATCCCTGAATGAAACCGTGTTCTAATTATTTCATTCATGATTTGGGATTCCATAGGAGAAAAAAGACAAATTAAAAACAGGTCAACCATGGTTTCAGCGAGGTTATAATGAATGGTGCCTAAATGCTCTCAGGTGTGTCACGCTTTCATGCAATTTCATGCTTACGAGGAACGATGTTTGATAACTGATTTCCCCACGTGTGACGGAGAAAAAGCTACTTAATTCCCTCTAAGAGGAAAGCACAGCGAGTCCTTTGAGATGATGCAGCCTGGGCGCTCAGTCTCAACCATTTAAATGCTGAAGGACAGAGAGCTTGACCCCGGCCAGCTGCTTTACAAGGGGAGTTGTAACCTCCATTTACAGATCCTGAGGCGGAGAGAAAGCGAGCGGCGAGACAGGCATGGAAAAGCCTGGTTCACCGTGGTGAGCGAGTGGAACTGTATTGACTTCAAATCACAGTTAACTGGGTTACTGAGCACAACAAACTGCAGCGGTAAGCACTCCTGTCATGTTACTGAGAGTGCATGTGTGTACGTGCATGTGTATGTACAGTAAGTGTGTGTGTGTCAGGACGTGCAAGCCTGAGGCGACTAGCTAGCATGGGGGCTCAGATTTGGAAAGACAGCCCCTGATTCCCACCTCGCGCCTTGCTTGTTAGTGTGTTCCTGCTGGGTAAACATTAAATACTCTGCCTGATTCAAAAAGATGTTGGTATAGTACAAAAAATACTACCAACCACATTGTTTAAACAGTCAACCAGACACATTTACCTCAACTTGATCCAACTCATCTCTATGTTGGAGGCAAACCAACCCTCAGAAAAATGTCCCACATTTACCTTCAATGCCAGATAAGAGACCGGGCCTCGATGCTGATCTTGACCACGATTATTTCCTGAGGTCATACGAGTGAATCGGGTGAATTCATTTGAACGAAAAGAAGACACGTTAGCTGTGTTATTGAACTGTTGTAAAGGGATATAAGGCGACAATGGCACCCACACGCATTCAGATAAACCCACAGATAGTTCAACCTACACAGTGACACCTCATATAGTGAATTTACAAATGCATCACTTCACTACTACTACTACTACTACTACCACTACTACTACTACACACACGCCCATGTAACCAATTGCCCCCGTTTCATGTATTGATTAGCGTAAAGCAGGTCATCAATAGTACCAGACGGATAGACAGCAGGAAGTCCGAGGAGAGGATCTCCGCTTTGTGGTTTCAATCAGTGGTCTCCCGGAGAGAGGATGGTAACATGATCACTTCGACGCCCACGCCAATCTAACTCTCACTGTTTTTGCGTTCTTAATACATTTATTCACTACTTGGACTTGAACCAAGGGTGTAGTCGTGCTGGTTTTTGGTGGTCTACGCTTGGGAAGCAATCCCTATGTTTTAATGTAGTGATGTCAATCCACATATTCATTCTGCAGTGATGCCTTCATCCCCCAACCCACATGGAAAACCTAACCTCAATGTCATAAAATTGGACCAAAACATAACTTTGTTTTGGTTGTTAAATATGCACAGGATTTATGATTAGAAGCTGTACTTCACACTGTTTATTTGTTTTATTTTACAAAAGATCAAGTCCATTCTTCCATTTGTACTGTAAAAGTCAAAATCCACCCGAGATTTGGAAATGAATTCCCACTACATTATTTCTAACAAAGTTTATTTAACATCTGAACACACTTTTAAGACACTACTAGAGACACTAGTAACTTAATTTTGATACTCACAATCTCAACCAGGTTCTGGTACTATTTGTAAAAAGTAGATTCACATGTATGACTATCAAAGCCATGTGCTTCATGTCATTAGTCTCTAGCCCACGTGCCATACATTGTTGTCTCATTGTCCTGTCCTCCCTCAGGACAGCACGGGGCAGCGGAGCAACCCTCCTCAGTGACTTCTGACCTTTGGCCCATCCTCCCTGGAGGCTCATTCGGTGGCCTGATGACCCCATCTGTGATTAGGACGTCTCAACCTCAGGAGAGACATCCATTAAGTCATCACCAGCTGAGGCCGTCGCATTTCATTTAAACTTGTCTGTTAAGGCCCAAATCAAACTCTGAGATTATTTCAGTTGGATTATTTCAGTTATTTCAGAACTGGATCAACGTTGAATTAATATATCACATCTATTTGTCAGAGGCTTCTATCTTAGTTGTAATTGTGGATTAATAGTTGGCTGCTTATCAGAATCAGGATCAAATTACTTTAAATTTGAAAGTAGTATATTGATACCATAGTATATGATGTATTTTAAGTGACAGATCAATTACTTCTATTGCTGGCATCCCCAGATTTTTCAATTTATATGTCAAGTTGCACATAGCTTGACAGCACATGAGCAGAATCAAAACAGGATGATGCTTCACAACTGCATGGAGAGTAAAATGAATTTTCTCCTTGTTACCAAAAAAAGTCGACTCTTTCAACTTAAAAATCTAGTCCGGTCTGATCCTCAGAAGTGTGGCTGTCAAACTACAAGTGAGAAAAATGTGAGCTGATCCACAGAGCCAATCAGTGATGCTCTAAGCTTGCTGTGCTTGTTCTGGTGTGTGTGTGTGTGTGTGTGTGTGTGTGTGTGTGTGCTTGCCGATGGCATGTGTGTGACTCAGGTAGCTACAGTGCTGCTGCCACCTCCTGGCAGAAACATCACTCTCAGTACTTAATGAGACTTGGCCCAACAGATAATCTATATACATTTAACTAATCTAAGAGGGATTAGTTAGATTTTCTATTATGTGTCCATACAGAGGCAGCACATTAAAAAAAAATAAAAACTAACAAGAAAAGTTTTATTAATTACACCATTATATTTTGGATACTATAAATGCTACACATATAGCAGTTAACTGTCCTGTACTGCAGTATAAAAGTGATGTGAAACCAGCTCGCTGCCTGTGTCTGAGCTGTCAAGCGACCCGACCACAGACCTTGAATCTAACCATCTTTATTTGAGGAAGTCATTTAATCCACGTTTTATAGTAACAGTAGATGTGTGTGTGTGTGTGTGTTTGCGTGTAGCACCCCTAACCCTGACAGGATACTGACATCCTGATATGCGGCCAGCTAAAGTACGCCTGTTACTCATACATACACAGCACAGAACTACAGCCAGTCAAACAAAAGCAAGTTGTTGCAGTACAGAGGTTGTAGTCCCACCCACCACATTTCTCCCTCTCCCATCAAGAGATGCCCTATTGACACAAAATTCATGAAATGTTGAGGCACTCCTACATGAGTGATAAAAAAACAACACAGGGTACTGCTGTGTGAAGACCTTGCAATCCATACAACTAAACTTCAACTGTTTCTAATCAGAAATGTACTTAATGTATCAGCAAGTCCGACATCCCTGAGGCCATTAAAATCAAATTAAATCCTGGAAATAAAAAAAAAAAAAAGCTTCATGTTTAGTTTGTTTTGACCCCCCCTGTAGTGGCAAGAAAAACATTGGAGATTTTCAGAGTTCAAAAACTTCCCTTGAATCTTTGTGAACAATTGACTTTTTGGGAGGAACCAGGTCTGTCTCCAGCTGAGCCTGCATCTGTACAGAGCTCATTCACCCATCAGCCCACACCCACCTCCACCAGAATGTACAGAATGCCAATAAAGCCCACCACTGACACAGAGAGGATATTGTAGACAGTCGATACAACGCGTCCATTCAAGCCGGCAGAACAAACAGCTTGGCTAACATCCTGTCCGCCTTTAACATTTACATTACATACAATACTGACTCCCCGAGCCTCTGTGTCAACACTGTACTGAGCTATAGCAAAACAGCGCTAAAAGCCAGGGACTGAACGCTTTAGTGGACGGTATATTCAGATTGAACATGCTGTAATACTTAGACAGGTCAAATAAAAGGCAGTTTATTAGAATGAGGATTACAAGGCACAACACTGCCAGATGAGCGGTTTTGCTCCAAGAGGTGATGTTTGTTAGGGAGTAATTGGAAAGAGAAATGTGTTAGTAGATGTTTTAAACACAGAGAATGGCTGATAGATAGCTACACGTTCCTGTATAACAGTATGTTGTTTGTATATAGGCTACAAGCTAGTACATGTTTAAATGCAGTATTTTTTAAGGGTCAACGCAGAACAACCACACAGCCATGCATGCATAAAACAGAAAATGTTACATCAAATGCCTCAGTGAAGTTACAGCGTCCATCAAACCAGCCAAAAGCCATGATTTCAGAAACAGACAATCTGCTGCAACTAATTTCATTATTGATTAATCTGCTGGTTATTGTTGCAGATAATCAATGAATCATTTATTCTGTAGAATGTAAGAAAACAATGGAAAATACATTGTTATAATTTCAACCAGCAGTCCAAAGCCAAAGATATTCAGTGTACCATCACAAAAGACAGAGAAAAGTAAAAAAAAAATAAAATAGCTGGAAGACAATTTTGGAATTTTAGCTTGAAAAATGACTGAAACTTTGAACCAATTATCAAAATAGTCGATTATTTTGCAGTGGGGTGCAGCAGCGGCCTGCGGCGAGAAAGTTGATCAAGAGTCAACTTTTGGAGAAACGCACAGCCTGAGATCAGACTGATCAATGCTGTAAAACTCTGCCATGAGGGAGTACAAAGACGTTACTGGGAGGAGGGGAGGACATTGATCTTCATTTGATAACATTAAAAAGTTAAGTTAGACTTTGCTGTGGTCGAGCGAGCTAGAGAGTGAATGAAGAGAGGGAGCAGTGGTAACGAGAGAGCCGGTGAATCAGATCAATAAAACTTTATTTTCTGATTGTTTAACAGCGGTTATGTTCAAGAGCACAAATAAACACGTCCACACCCTGAAACACCTCCGCTCAACCCTGCAGCAGTGCGCCACAACACCTGATTGGGTCTAGATACGGCCTAATTCTACAATCTTATCACCATTTGTGCAATTCATCGCACGGAGACTACAGAGACACACAAAAGACACAAATTCTTGAAGAGATATCAGAGGAGGAAGTATGATGCGGCAAAGGGGAAGGCTATTATGTCAGGCTTGCCTTAAGACACAGTCAAACAACATGTCATACGACACAGTTTGTTTCAAGTGTTCTGTCCTCTTAAGCCTCAGGCGGTTTTGAAACAGGGTAACTCTACTTTATAAACTGCACAGTGGTGAGCCACCTTCATACACACCTGCACAGAATGGAGATGCTCCATTTCAGTTTCAAAGAGACTGCCTCGAGAAAAATGTCAAATTGTCACAGGTTGAGATGAGGATTCAGTAGGAGTGCTCTCCACTGTACCATAAAGATAAGTGAGCTGGTGGACAGAGGGAATTAATGGGGAATGGACTAAAATATATCTATACTTGTCATTTAAAGCAAAGTCATGAAAAGTAGCAACCTGGCACTTGACTTATTACAAACCACAATGATGACAACAAGGAAGTTTGCCATTTTTGTGGTGAAAGCTGTAAAATACGTTCACTATATTATAGTTATTATGGCAGTTTTAATTCCTCTTGATTGTAAACGATTGAAGGGGCAAAACATTTATTCTTTATAAAACATTATGTTGGATTCAAAATACCAAAGCAGAGAAAAATATAGTCATGGTCACTGCTCAATGTGTACATAGCTGCACAATCTCCTTACCAGACATTTCCAGACAGCTCAAGAGAAAGCTTAACATCAAGCACGATATAATGCTCATATTCCTAAAGCCTTAATGGTTTAAACCTGAGGTCCTGCAGGGTCAACTATGATCCCCTGGTATCATAACTCTAGACAGGCTTATATCCATAACACAGAAGCTCACTGACAATCCTCTGATCCGCTGTGCAGTGAGGCCTTATCACTGTCAGCATCAGTATGAGGTTTCAAGTACACTTGCAGCACTTAGTCTAAAATCCCTCTCTCTACTCACAGCTCAGCCTCTTTTTCTACTCGACAGAGAAATTTTCAGAAACGAACCCATGTTGGAGAGACGGAGGGGCTCGAAACTGCTCGCACACAAAGCGTTAAAGACCATTTTACAAGCTCTTGCAGAATTAAAACACACATAAATCTGATCATCCATCAAATCAAAGTTTAAAGTACGGAGTGACACGAGCCAATGTCTGCTAAGCAAAAAAAAATGCTGAAAACAAATACAGTGCAAGTTCTGGATCCTGAGAGTTTCCGCACTATGAAGACTGAGGAGTTGAGGTTCATAAAAAGCACAGTGACGACAGTCGTGGTGCTGGTGGTGGAGCGAGTTATGGAAAAAGTGGGAAGGAGGGAGGGAGGGAGAGCAGGGGGGAGGCTTCAGTCATGACTAAAAAAAAAAAAGAAAAGAAAAGAGAAACTTGTACTCAACTCAGACTTGTATATGAATGGGACAACTACAGTAAATGCTTGTCAAACCAACAGGAAAACAACCCAGAACAGAAAATGAACAGTCAAAAATAGATGCGAATAGAAGGTATGAACACTTTCTCTTTAGAAAAAGAGGAAGGTGGTTAGTCAGAAATAAATTAGAGACAAGAACTAAGTATTTCTAATGAATCACAGCTTCCAGAGATGTGGCTCCTTCCATCCTGGGCAGGATAATAACTACACAGCATGGCAAATGTTTTCACATTTTGTGCAAAAAAAAAAGAAAAAAAAAAAAGTTTTAATTTCTGGCCTTGTATTGGGAAGGGCTGCTCCTTCTTTACTCTGACTAGAAAAGAGGGTGAAGATGAAGTCTGGCCCAGAAAGCACCACACCAGCTGCCATCTCTCTACCAGCCAAACCAAACAGCCACACACATACGCACAAAAAATGGAAAATCTGACCCTTTATGTAATCTTAGCTGCAGTTTTTTTTTTTTTTGCTGAAATGAATGAAGAAGGCATTTGGAGTTTTTTTTTTTTGTCTGTAATGAACTTTCTGTGACAGTAGGAAAAGAGGCATCACAGAGAGTTATGCATACACATATTATTACACACATGTATATTTCACATCAGTTGTCTTCCAGTACAGCATTTATATCTAAACATATGAACTGGTTAAAGCCGTGAAGCAGGAAGAAGTTTTCCCAGCGTCACAGTGATGCAGCCCATCATCAATATCAGGCACAGATTTGGCCTTTGAAACACAGACAAATTATATTTTCTTGTTTTCATGGCTGTTTATCACGTTCCATACATAAAAAATGCTGCTCGTGCTTTGAAGTTGTGGTGATTTGACTCTGTGATGTACACTAATTACAATGTACCTCATACCCAAACTAGCTGTTGGGTTTCAGAAATTTCAAAGACATCTTAAACACTCCTTAAAAAATAATTTCCTAAGTGTTTCCCACTCTCTTCTGCTCTCTCTCATTACCAGCTCATTATGCACTCGTCTGTCATTTCCCTTCCCTGACGAGAGTACAGTCAGCACCTTTGTTACATGCTCTCATTTACTGAGCTGATAACATTATTCCATAGTTTATCTTAATTATTCTGGCTATACGTTTTGAGAATTCGATATTTAGAGCTCCAGAGCTTTTCATCACCCGCAGTTTTAAAATCATTTGTCTTTCGTGCTTCTGCCTCCCCGACTTCTCCCCCCCATTATCCCTCACCACCTCTGCTGGTCTCAGCGGTGGAGGACACGGCAGCCGGAGAGCTTTGTGTCTGTTCAAAGCAGATGTTAGAGACTCAACACACGGTATTGAGCTGAACTCGAGCTTTTTGCAGGTTCCTGCCAGACAGACCTCGGCTAACAAGCAAAGTTTAAGGGTAGGCTGCTAAGTTTAGGCATGCACACAAGCAGAAGTGTGCAAACACAAACAAGAAGCATGCAAATGAATACTGCAGCTCTAGTTCTCTACAGGAGACAAATTAAAATAACTGGTGCACGTACCCACTTGGCCTACGCATAGTTGTCGTCTACATGGCCTTATAGCCACAGGCGGGCTGTCAGATAGCCAAGATACGGAAACAGATAGTTGATCTCTTTCAACAATCTGTTCAGACAGGCAGCTCTGCTTCTCACACTGCAGCACCATAAATCAAAAACAGAGCTGAGTAGCGTAGCTCTTAACTTTTTCAAACTATTTTGGAGTTTGCATAGGAGAAGGTATGAGACTGCAAAGACAAAAAAGCACCACGTGTCTTACAGCTGGGCTCACTAGTTTTAGCTAGCCTGTGGGACTTGAAGAAATAATTCTTTTTGTTTGGTTTGGTTTCATGTGAGCCTCAGATGTTTTCTTCAGCCCCCGGAGTCATGTACAAAACCAGGTGAAACTGGAATGCATGGTTTCTCTGGTAAGAGCAGAACAAACATCAGCGAAATTTAACCACTGCTAACACTAAAGAAATGGGACTCTTATGTATGTTTCATTATGCTTGGTTAGATGAAAAAACAGCAATCATCCTTTAAAGGTTTCCTATAAATGGGGAGTTAGTCCTAAAAGCAACCATTTATGTTAGGGATGGGAGCGGGGCTGGCGTGAGGGCTGACGAGGGATTTAGTGCAGATTCTTATAAGCTAAGCCGTAGACTGGAAACTGTACACTCAGAGCAGATGCAAATTAAATGCATCATTTTGATAAATGCGGGAAGAAAGTTATAAAAACAAGTAATCTCCCCCTGACAATAACGCTGTTCATGAACATGTGGGCATGTTGTAACATTCACATACACTTTGAATACGCTTGCTCGGAAAATAACATGGTGTGTCATGTTGAATCACGACACCGGAAGCCGACGCACCGTGTTATCACCTGAGTTACACAGCCAAGCCTTCACCTTCCTTACTCTGGCACAGACACAAGCACAAATACACACCACCAGGTACACACAAATCCCTGCCAGGGGAATGGCTTCTTATCTGTGAAATAACCCAATGTAATTTTCAGTTAGCAGTGAACTGACTAGAAGAGAGAGACTGTTTGACTGAGCTCGCCAACTGTAGATTAGGCCACAGAGGCTGACTTAAAAAAAAACTGTCTCTTACTTACTGAAATCTTGGTACTTAAAACTTTCTCAGCCTGTGGACAAGTGTAGTTTCAGCCTTGAAAACCAGGCGGATGATAAAAGGCTAGCGCAGTTCAGAGCAACATAGTCAAAAACTATCTAATCATGACTCAGCCTTGATGCAACCGACATCAAGACAATACATACAAAAAAAACTAAAGCAAAACTAAGGACTGTACATAAAAACACACAGAGTTTAAAAGCACACTTACATATCAATCACTCTAGAATGACTGAATGTGTAATTATACTACAAGATGAAAGCACACTGTGAGTTATAATAGCTGCTATTATAAAAGAATAGATATTTTAAGGCAATTTAAAGACCAAAGTGGCACTTCCTGCCATTCTAAAATAAGCTATCAAAGTCACTGACTTTTTTTTTTTTGTAAGGTTTTGAGAAAATTCATCAATGTTTCACCCTGGTTTGATTAGTCCAAAGTATAAGCACGTGATGTGGCCAAGACAATGCAGTTGAAAAACGCTAAAGCACAAAAAGCACATTAGAGTGAATCAGATGCTTTCATGCATAGTCGACTCATCACATTTGTTTTGTTAATGGCAGGTACTGTAAGTGATCACTGACATCACTAAAGCCCAGCCTCACTTGAACCATCTAATAGGTTGTGTGTGTGTGAAAGTTGTTTCCATATGGAGAGATCAATGTGTCTCCATCTGTTCCTGAGACATGCCTACTTTGGCACTCTTGTCTGCTCACAGTTGCTGAGTCAATGGACCTTCTCTCATGAAGCGCGGCGCCCCTCATCTTTCTCCTAAACATGCTGTGAATCAGGCCATTGAGCCTGTTCTGACTGTTATCAATAAATACGACTGGTTGGGCACCTGGACCTCATTTGGAAGCAGACACAGTCACTTCCCAGGTCACGGCCTCTGCTCCAGTTGTCATGGCGTCGGGGGGGAAAGCACTAAGGGGAATTAATTGATTACAAATGACAGGAAAAGGGTGGGAATCGGCCTGGATTTTGCAATTCGATTGTATTCTTTCCCGGCTGAATGAACAATTTTCTTTTTAGTCTTGACAGATAATCAATTTTACATTGAGTCCCTATGTATGGAGGCCACCTGTTACACTGCAGCTACATTTTTAACCATTCAACTGTCTTTTAGAGGTTTTTTGCTGGCTTCTGCAGCTGAAAATCACATCAAGTTGTCTGATTTCATTATAAAAAGGTAAATTATCTTATTTGTTAGTTGGCTTGATCAATGCTAAAGAGTAGTTGTATGCTATATATACACCATACTGTAAAGATTGCACTCACTCTTCGCAAGCATGTATCTAATGTTAGGATAGTATAATTATAAGTGGAAACTATGTCACATCATTTGCAGACTTAATCCCTGCAAAAAGTTGTTGAACTCTTATCTGCAGTTTCTCACAACCATCCTAGAACTAAAATTAAGATGAAATGAAATGAAATCTGAGCGGAGTACTTTTATTGCAATTTTTTGGCAATCATATAAAGCCCAAGAAACCAATTAAAAGGAGACATTTGCATCGTTTTTAAATTTGCATATGAATTAGACATTACTTGATTAAATGAATTAATACCAGGACTGTGAATACTGATTAAACCTTAATGTTGTAGCGTGGCTCAGTTTTTGTCTCACACTGGGCTTACATAAATATACAAGTTATAGTTTTACTGTCTGATAAGAATGGAATGAGAGGCTGTGATTTGACGTGATAGAAGTGTGTGATAAATGTCGACAGTGTCAAAGGGTCGGCCAACGCTGTGCAGATAACAGCAGCTTATAGTACAACCTGAAGGACAAAACCTCAGCCAAGAAAATTATATTTTTTCATACAAACGATAATTAATGTAGAATTCTCATTCACTAATGAAAATGCATATATTCTGCATAACAGCCAGCAGCTGGTTTCAACAATCCCTACTGGCACAGTTTCACAGCAATTGCTACTTAACTGACATTGTTAGACCAAACCACTGCCATGTATTTGACCAATACTTACAAGAATTTTTGATCTACTGCCTGAATGCCATTGTTGGAGCATTATCTGTAAGTACTCTTTTACTATAGATGTTTTCTGACTGTCGATTCGTTATTTGTTCGTTTAGTTTTTCTGAGATCAGTTTATAACTAACCAAGCAGGGCTTTACACAACTGTCTTTGTCCAAAATCACTCCCTATTTACTATATCATGAACTATATTTACCCTCCGCCATTTTATTTGAGCGTCTGAACTCTGAGGGGCGGATTCAAAAGGATTGTGCAGCTTTTGCAGCTGCTAAACATGCGCAAATGAGACAAAAACCAAACCATGTAATTCACAAAACACCCGCAAAAGGTGAAAAAAATGCTGTCAAGCAAATAGCATCTCGGGGGATCAAGTGGGTTCAAGGCGTTAGGCTTAACTCATTCAGCTACTTAAAAATAAAAATGTCCTGACAGCGCTGATGGAGCTCAGGATTCATCTATAAAGCACTATAGGCCAACACTGTGCAGGCATTATTTGGATAAATTGACCACATATTGGAAATCTAAATGGTTACTTTCTGCATAAAAACATAAAATACAGTACCAGTTAAAGGTTTAGACACACCTTTCCATTCACTTGAGTGATAAAGTGTGTTCAAATTTTTTGACCGGTACTGTATATGTAAATAAAATTGATAGTGACAAGTGATTTCGGACACAGGCTATCTGTCTCTGTGTGTTGCTAATACGTCATGCTAAGTAGCCTTAACTGTTGACTTAATGTTGGGCTACCTGTTATATATTTTAGTTTTTCTTTACTTTTACTCCGCTGTGGACTCCATGTGTATGTTTACTAGGTTAATTACTGTGTTACGTCATGTGGCGACTTGATGTTTCACTGATGGATGATACTCATTTTATCAGATATTTTATTGTTGTTTTGTTGTTTTATTGCTATGTCATTACCATCTTTCTTTCTTTTTTTTCTGTCCTCTGTACTCAGGTCTCACTTGCAAATGAGATCTCGATCTCAGTGTGACTTCCTGATTAAATAAAGTATATACTATATACTTGTTTCTTCCTGGCATGATGGACAATGATGGACTAATTTAAGAGCTAATCTATACTTTTGGGAATCTATTTTCCTTGTTACTGTGCTAATTCACTTTACAATACTTTGGTCAAACTCTTATTTCTGGAATCTCAGCGTTTAATGATTTGCAATCACTATCATTGAATTTGTTGTCCAATACTGTTTTCACAGTTTCACAGTTGCCTCCGGTGAAAAAGCCTGAAGGCCAACTGCTGTCTTCAAACTTTATTTGAAGTGTGTTTAGCTTGCTGCATAACTCTGCACATACATGCTTGGTGAGGGTAGAGCAGTATACATATTGAAGGCATGGGAAATATATTCCCATATATAGTAGGCTATAGCTTTAGTGAAGACATGTATGTGTCTGCAATGCCCCAGTCCCAAAATGAGATGAGCAGGTTTTCACTTTTTTTTTTAGACAACTTTTTTTTAACTTCTAACTAGAGCTGCCGTGCTTACCGCATTACGGATCACCGCTTCACCACTGAGTGAACGACTCAAGTGATGGGACGTCAGTGTTGCGTTGTGGCTAGGCTAGCGAGTATCTTGACGTCTGTTTATGGCGAATGTGAGAGAGTCAGTCAGCCCTCAAAGTGCTTTGTTAGTCCAGTTTAACCTGCAGGAGTTTCTGAAGGCTTGTGTAACATGTTTTTCATGACAAGTGAAAATATGGCCGAAGCTTTTTTGAATGCTTCACATACAAGAGTCTGGTAGGAGAGTGTGTGAGTATGTAATTATTCTATGATGTAAGTTACATTCAAAAAGTATTTTTCCAAAGACAGGTGTTGGAAAAGGTGCGGTCGTCTTATAATCAGCGTGTTGCGCTATATTCGGGCCAATACGGTATTTGAAACCAATTATTTTATAACATTTGAGGTTTAAATTATTATTTTTCTTAATGGTGGTTACCGTGACAGTTTGAATGGCTTCACTAATTTGTGCGATAAGGAAAAAATCAATACTGCGGCAGCTCTAGTTCTAACCCCAGTCTATCTTCCAAGTCTCTCTTTTTCAAACATTCACATTAAAGCCCACACACACACACTCCACTGTCCACTGCAGCACACATTGCCATACATTTCATTTCAAAATATACAGCTGTAAAACTTAAAACACTCCTGAGTGTCACACAAAAGTTTCTGTCTGAATTATGTCGATTTGAACCATTAGGTTCAATATAAAAACACCTAGAGCCACATAAAGATACAGTATTATTTTCAATAATGAGGTATCCAGGTAGGAAATGGGTGAGTCTTTCTTTCAGCTTTTGCTCTGGGTGTCATGAATGGGCCACCATGTTTGAATTCCTCACTCATTGTTTCATGCAATCATGCCGCTGAGGCAGGCGGGAAGTTGCGGGAGGCCAGCTGTCACATTCCCAGCATTCCAGAGGTGAGCGCTCTGCATTCTTTTCAAACATGTCAGCAGAGGAGTTGACCGAACAAGCAAACAAATGATCCAGAGAATGACTAAGTGAGCATGCACACGGTTGAGGGTGATTTCTGTAAGTGAAAGACTGATTAGCAATAAGTGAGTGAGCGCGTAGACAGGCGGGGAAATGAGAGATGAATGAATTTCTGACCCAGTGAATGAGTAAGTGAGGGGTTTAGAAAAACCCTGAGAGAATAAATGAATGACAAACCAAACAAGCAAATTAATGAGTTAATGAACCAGTCAGTGAGTAAATGAGTGATTCAAAAAGTCAGTAAGTGAGCAATTGACTTAAATGAGTGGCTTGTCACACAAGAGATTAAGTAAAAGTGCAGTTTGCACAATTTAAATCACTCATAAGTCTTTGTAAATCAAATCACTGATGCCTCAGAGAAATACACCTGCTCATCAATGCTCATAAACTTCAAAAGAGCCCTGTTCTGGTTAACCATGTGTTGCTCAATAACACTGTCGTAATAACACTGCCTCCAGGTGTATAGAGCTGAATTTCATGCAGCTTGAGTGTGCCCTTAGTGGAAGATTGGTTACTGCACAAACTTGCACATATATAAGCATATGTACCTGTAACATGTTCACTTAAACATGTTTAAAATATAACTGAACCAATGGTACCAAGACATACTCCTACATATTCCTCTGGTTTGTATTGTTCGTCTAGGTAAGAACGAGCAGGTTAAAGAGTGACTGTGTGAACAATTACTCCAGGACTGAACAATGACAAGGGGGAAGAAATCTGTCATTTCCAGCCCAGCTTGATTTTTGTAAAGCGTCTGAGAAGAGGATGGGAATGTTGTCAATACAAACACCAAGTGTCTTGTTTTTTCTTTACAAAACACTGACTATGTTTACATGCACAAAATATTCAGTTTTTTCCCCTTATTCCACAAAAGACAATATTCCCACTAGGCTGTTTACATGGCTAATGAAGATGAATTTTCCACTAATATTCCTGTTTACATGCAGAGGGTTTTCAGGGTTTCCCTCTCCAGTGGGAACGGGAATCACAAGATCTCAAGAAACCAGCGAGTTGAGATACATTAGCGAGCTGCTGCTTGATATTTATAAGTGATATTGATATGACTGATATTATAAATTTATAGTTACAGGCACATCCAGTATCTAGGTTATCCCATAATGTTTACTACACTGCTGAGTGTTTTTTGGTGCGTCACACTGAGTCGTCACCATCAGTCCATGGCTGCATGTCAGGATAATAACCGAACCCCTCCGTCTGTCGTGGAGAAGGCACGCTCTGTTTTACCAGCCCGCCCTGAACAACTCTCCACTCTCCTCTCATTCCTCTCCTCTGTCTGCCTTCCATATGCAGCATATGTCATTCTGCCTGCGCAGGGGTGCGTTACACAATAAGCCCGTCATGCATCTCTATCCCAGCCTTGCACACTGTTAACTAGTTGGTAAATTTACAACGCACAGAGCTGACCATAAACAGGCAAGAGGCCGTGGTGCGTTGCAAACTGTGGTAAAAACCCCAATTGAGACACATATTCCGAATGTGCTGCATACATGTCCAAAGAATGCTCCTAAAACCCGAATAATATCGGCATATCCCACGTGGTAATCGGAAAATGCTACATTCGGAATAAGGCATAATTCGGAATATCCAAATCAAATCAAATCCTGTATCGACTTTGGAATATTGACATATTCACAATAATAGTGGAATATCAGTGTGCATGTAAATGAAGTCACTGTGTTGAGAGCTCTTATCTATAAGTAGATCAGCGTAAGTCACAGCGTAGAGATATTAAAATAACAAGTAAGCTGCTGCTCTCTATGTGTGTGAGGCATGTGTTGAGATGAAAGAGGTGTTAAAGATTGTATCTGAGGACTAAATATTCTTCTAGTGTCCATAATGAAGAGACAAAAGGCCACAACATGAAGCCAACTGTGCACATGGACAACAGTTGCTGTGTATAATATACTGTATATAATATTATCACCCTGGTTTTATCTAGAAAGAGGAGAGGTGTTGGGGCACGGGACTGTATGGGAAGCGACGGGCAGACAGCAGTCTGCAGCTCGGGGGTTTGTGTTGTGATCTGGACAGTGACTCAGTGTTTCCACAGTGGGATCTGTCAAACAAGAGGCCTCCCACAACACTGCTTCTGTCAGTGCTCCAGACTCAATCCCACTCAATAGGAGCAGCTGGCAGCCAGTCAATTTCAAATGGATGTGATGAGATAGTTGAAGCAAACTCCCAAATAGTTTGCATCATGATCCGCTAGTGGCTGATGGATTCATAACCTCAGTGTGTTTGATGGAGCAGATATAATTTTCAAAAAAGAAGAAAACTAAAAACATAGCTTGGAACCGGCCAATTTGACCCTGTACAATAGCTCTTAAACTATGGATCGAGGTCAGAAAGAGGTCATGGCTGCTAATGATGTGTGGCCATATACAAAAATAATAGTAAGTGAACTGGAGTCCCTCAGCGAGACTACATTTCTATGCTTCCAGGCTGAAAATGTTTAAGAATATACACAAAGTCTTGAAGGATGTGTAGCAGGTGTGCCTCTCTGTGTATTCGGCCAAGAAATACAAACTGGCTTCCAAAAAATTTCAGTGAAAAATATGTGAAAGGCAATGCGCCAAAATCCTTTTAAAAACAAGACGATTCAAACCGAGTAAAAGCATATTATTTGTCACATTGTGTGATTAGGACGGGAGTTGCAACTTCATCAGGATAATGCTGTGAGTCTGATGCTGACAATGCCAGAGCAAAAAAAGCCAGTTGAAACTTTTTAATTAGACATATTCTGATTTTTTTCTGGAAATCTGAGCAACAAGACTATTTAAAACAGATTCACAGTGGTTTGACCGCAATTTAACTGCAATATTTTCTGGATTACGAATACCAAAAGCTGACAAGTAATTTCCTCTCGCACCAGCGTTTGTCAGTGCTAGTTGTTGGTAAGAGACAGTGTGAAGACAAACAGCAGAGATATTTTGGTCTGTGCTATTTCTGTGTAGTAAATGTTAATAAAACACAATCCTAACCAATGGAGATCACAGAGAAAAACTCTGGCGGGGGTGGGGTTTGCAGGGATGACCGCTGCTGATGAGTCAAGCACACACAGCCCAGTTGCTTTGACTTGTGTGCCGTTTCATTCGTAAAACGAGGAAGTACTCTTGCATCAATTTAGGACCAGTTTAGGATGAGGGGAGGACATTTCTCTTCGTTTGATAACATTAAAAGTAAAATAAGGCATTGCTGTCAGCTTCCGGACTCATTTTTTAAAAAAAGAGCAAGAGAAAAAAAGAGTGAGATAACACGAGCGAGCTGAGAGCACCAGCGAGCGAGAGAGAAACACCAGCGGAGTGAATGAGGAGAGGGAGCGGCGGTAGAGAGAACAAAGCCCGTGATTGAGAGAAATACTTTATTTTCTGAATGTTTCATGGCAGTTATGTTCTAAACCAGAAATAAATAACCATCAAACACTTAACAGATGTTATACAGTGGAGACAGACACTCTAAGTTTCAGTTTCATTTTCCTCCTCTGCATTTCTCCTTTTCATTCATTCATTACATCCAACTCATGCAGCTGTAAATACAAAGAACAGGACAAATCTGTGTTGTTGTCTAAATGCTGCCATCATTCTTAAATTCCTCATGGGTCTAATTTACATGATCTACCTGGTTCCTCAGATGCGGTGGAAACACAAACAGGACTGCACTCCAGGGACTTTAAAGTTCCAAGTTTAGTCCCTGAGATTAATTCCTCTGGGTCCAAAGTACCTGAAACTTTTGGTGGAAACGGGGCTATTGTGTACCTCACATATCACACATATCTCACATAACTCAAACAATACACACACCGGTCACACACAATAGAAATGATGCACAAAGACGAGCACACACAAGTATTTTTAATCTTTTAGTCTTCAAAGTCCTGACTCATCTCAACAGACTGCATAACTCACTGTCAATAGCTCAGACCTCTGGAGAGAATTTGTGCGATAACCTTGCCCTGTTCTTGACATTTTTTTCTGCTCACAGGCAAAACAAAGAAGCGGCTACAGGTTTAAAATAAGAAAGCACATCAGTTCTTTCTCTCGTTTGTGTTTCCCTCGTGTGTCAGCACTGCTTGGCTACCGTAAGGAATGATGCTGCTGTTGACTACAGACCGGTCTCAGAGGAATTTACAGGGCAGGATGTTTGAAACCTACAGTACAGACCGCCTGTGTTCTACTGAATAGTGTCTACATTGGGAACAGGTTTTACTGCTTTGGTAACAATCAAAAGTATTGCAAACATGAAGCTTAAAAATGCATTCACAAAAAGCCACATGGGTAACATATAAAGATCTACTTGGGCCAGGAACAGGTTCATTTTGCCATCATTACACTGAAGGAGTCAGATTTAAAACTTAACTTGAGGGTTATCTGGGATAGGCTACAAGATGAGAAGAGCTAAGTGCTTTAATGATAGTCAGTTCCTTCACCGAACAGACAGAGGCATGAACTATAAAAGAATATTCCCATTATCTCTTTCAGTGAAGCTATTGTGAGAGTGAAGTCTCCATTGGCCAGAGGGCTACACAACCACAGGTTTAATATTTTGAGTGAGGAGTGAGAGTGTTATTTCTCTTGATCGTGTGGTATTTTTAATTCTCTTCATCTAAATTCATCTAAATGTTACAGCCACAGCTAATATCATGAACATAATCAGGGAAACATTCATTTTCTGTCCACTGCAAGGACGGAAAATCTTGTGTGTAAAAGATTGTGCAAGGGGAAAAAAAAAAAAGTGTACTTAAAAAATATATAGTTTCATTTTTCGTTACAAAGACAAGTGTGATTTCAGGTGATATTGCCCTGCACTAGAAGCCTTATTTCTGAATGCACCTTCAGCTGCACAGAACGATTTCAAGGCTTTCAAAACACAGTCATCAAGGTTTTCCTGCATACCAGCGCTGCTACGCTACAGGAAGGAATCCCACTGAACGGTCAGGAGGATTTTTCTGACCTTGTATGCACTATTGTTCTGCAGAGTTTTCTATCTCTAACCTCACTCTACTTTCAAATTGTACTCACAGCCGTGATTTCTTCACACCGGAGTTAAAAGTAACTAATACAAAGTCTCTGAGATTCACAAAACTGATGATATTCGAGGGGGAATTTTCAAGATGACAGCAACATCTTTGGTTCTGAAAGGAGCAGATGCCAGAAATGTAAAAGCTATAATACTGTTTCATAAGAGCCAGAGGAATAGCTGTAGGTTAAACCATTATTATTTTCTACAGCAATAAAGAGAAGGAACGGTGAAATTATTCGGGTGAAAATATGCTGGAATGTTGCTTTAATAAGAGATTAAATTGCCAATTCCTCTCGTGGCTTTTGTGGCATTTTGAGGAATGATACTTTGTGCAGAAAATAATAACTGCATGAAATTCTTACTGCGACTTGTCCGCTGAGTTATCTTGAGTAACGTCATTAGCTGGATGAACATGTAGCTTTACTCTGTGCTGCTTACAGACTTGTGGTAGAAAGTCCTTTAGTATAGTTCAAGATAGTATAATGTTTTAACACTGACACTGCATACACTTAGTAAAATGTTGTCATTTAATGATATTGGAAAATTACACATTCAAATCTTGACATAAACACACCTGAAGCACAACCAGTAGAGCACACTAAGACACAAATACACAGCTGGAAATATCTGCTGCTTTCCTTTTCTGACACACATTCCAGACCAGTTTTGCAAGGTCATAAAACTACTTTAATAAGAGTACTGTGGCAACAGGTTCTTATAAAGGCTACTTGTTGGCTTACTTCTGCTCAGACAGAAATAGAAACAAAATAGTAAAGAGCCAAGATTGAATGATGTCTGGTACAACGCCCTGTTACAGCTAAAACAATCAGCTGATTGATGGAAAATGAATCTGCAACAATTTTAATAATCAATCATACGTCATTTCAAGTCTTTCATCAAGTAAAAATCTGAACATTAGATGGTTTCTGCTTCTCAAATTATAATATTTGCCATTTTTTTGATTGTCTCATATAATTGTTAAATCACTTTGGGAGTTTTTTCAACTGTCATCCTCATCGGCCACTCCCAACTTCTGAACATTTGAGAGACCAAATAACAATCGATTTACAAAACCATTTTCCATTTTTTATCTGATCATAACCTGAAACTTATCCTCCTCTCTCTTTATTTCACTTGATTCCTACATATGATTCCTGTAGGGTCACAGGAACGGGGACATCGGCAGGAAATAACACCTCTGACATTTGCGCTCCTTACTGTTGGTTGTTTGTAACCGTTCATCTTCAGAAATGCAGCTGTTACTGCATTCATGACTGCACACTGAATAACAGCACCAACCAGATGCCTAAACTGTGAGGTAAATGTAAATATTCCAGGAGGTTGTGTCACATCGATACAAAGACACTGTACTGACAAAGACCCTTCAAACTGAAATAGCGAGGAAAAAGCTCAGTATTCTGTTAAATGCTGTCTGGTTTTGAAGAAAGTTGTCAACTTCACCATAATCCTTTTCCATATAAAACCCACCTCACTTTACACTTCAAAAACCCAGCAAGAGATTAATAGCAGGACTAGCACAAGATTTTTCAGGTTTAGACGGGATTCTTTCCAGAAAATTCAGACACCGTGTTGCAGTTTCTATCCAACACTTTGTTTATAGAGCCCATTTAAAAACTACAAATGTTGACCAAAGTGCTTTACAGAGCCTGAGAATTATGATCAAATGAAAACATAACAGCACTGCACAGAGAACAAATACATTATAAAAACAGGGTGACCGGTCATGTTCGAAATAGAATTATGTTGCCATTAAAAGGGACAGTCAAACTTGTGCAGCACCTCATTAGCCTTCCTCATTAGACACAACAGCTAGCCTTGTGAAGAAAGCAAATGATCGACTGATGCTCAAAATGTCAAGGTAACCCTGTCATTGGTTGACTAAACTGTGCAATGTGAGTCCACGTGTAGCCTTGGTGTGCATTCCCGACAGAGGAAAACAGTTCAGAGCTGACGTTATCTGCCTGTTCACGCCTGCTGTCCTGCGTGGTATGTAGCCACACTTTCCACTTTCCACTTCACACACACACACACACACACACAGTAGCACTGATAGGCTACACTGTTTGCACATGCATTCACAGGAAAACATGCACTCACACTGGGAACCCTGGGCTGCTGTGCTGTGAGGTTGGTGGTACCCACAGGAAAAGCTGACGTGTTTACATTCAAACAATACTCAGCAGCACAAAGCCCGGCTGTTGTTGTGGCCTAATGAATGAAGGACTTCAAAACAGGTTTTGAAAGCCGTGCTATTAGAGACTTGGCATTACAAGTGCTTCTGTTTCACTGACAAGCTCATAATTAAACGTGCTAAGTAAACTGTGTGGATTATAGAATAATTAAAGGGAAATTTCGCCACTGTAAATATGATGACTTCTTAAAACTAAGCAGTCACATATGTAGTAGAAATGTGCAATTATTTTTGAAATCTGCACCCTATGACTGTTGATTCCCAATATCGCCCTTAAGGGGGAATCTTACAACAACCACAATGTATTGCGCATCCCCGACCAATCTGCTACTGATGGTGTTTACGGAAGGCGGGTGGGTTTCCCAGCAGGGTGGCCGGTTAGCAGAGACAAAGTTAGTAAGCAGAGTTATATCTCTTTACTGAGGCTTATTTTCATTTTAAAAATGTTTTTTCCTCATCAGTCTGGATATTTCGTACCGGTGTGCAAGGATCATAAAACAAACGGTGCACTGGAGTCAGTTACGCGGACCATAAACTTACTTAGTGCTGCACACAAGCCAGAATGCTGTCAGGACACATCTGTGCCTGTAGACAGTCAAAAAACCTACGAGTCTGCAGTCTCCATTTCAGCTTGTTTTGGGAAACAATCCTGGACCGAGACCCAAGTGCTTAAGCTGACAGCAGCCGCAAAGGTTACAGGTAACACACAGTCGCTGACTGTATTCAGAGCTGGCAAAGTCTGATGTGATATTCAGTGAGAAAACAAAGTCAGGTTTAGCAAAGCGCCGCAAAGTTTGTTGCATTCTTTCTGATGATCCTCACTAGGCACCGGTCGATGCTGCAAAGCTACCCCAGCTGCGGCACCTCTCTTTCAGCTGCGGCTGTAACGTAGCTCTGGTGGTCGCTTTCTCCTCCGCACTCTTGTGTCTGATTCCACAGCACAATATTCGGCCTTATAAATTGTAATACTGGTGCCACATCTCTGCTCTGACACTGTATTGTAAAGCTTGTGTTAGATTCAGATTCTCTGTCCACCTGAGTCTCCAGTTCATTGTCGGCGGAATCATAAAGAAACTCAACAGCTGTTTGTGTGTCAGACTGCAGCTGTAATGATGTTCCAGTGGTTGCTTCCTCCTACACAGTCCGTTGTGTCTGATTTCACACAGGATATTCAGACTCGTACCATGAAACTAGTTTTCTTCCAAATATGCTGATATTTTAAAGTGTTTAGTAGTATGTTAGTGACTGCTTTTCCCCATCGCTACTGTAAAATGCAGGCAGAGACCTCGAAGGCACCACAACAGAAAATGAGAAAACATGGTTTGTAGTCTAAGACAGATCACCAAAGTCTGCCAGATGACAAATTTTGTGTCACCTGGCGGACCTTTGCAGCTGGATGAGGAGGGATATTTTATTACAGGAAAGACAGAGGAAGTCTCATCCGACTAAATTCTCATTGGTCGAATAATCTCCGTGTTACTTTCATAAGGAGAAAAGTGCTACATCAGTAGCCTTCCAGGATTAATCCATTATTTGCTGCAGCGGGAGGGACAGACTAACAAATTACCTGTGAAAACAACAGGGATGTATTCAAAACACCCCCGTTGTTTTCACAACTTTGAACTCGCCCAACCTAGACTGCTAGGTCTAACTGTATTCAACGTTTACTGAATCAGTGTTTCTCTTATAAGTATAACAACGAGAACTCACGCCAGGCCCAAAACTGGGAAACTATTGGTAGCATAACTCCGTTAGGAATACGTCATTGCATAGTGTGTTTGCGTAGCAAGTGGGAAAGAGTGAGCAGGAAAGTGACGGTGAATGCCAGCAGAGCAGCGGAAAAGGTTAGCAGTAAGTTGTCAGTCTGGCAGTAAATGTACAGTACAGACTCCAGTGTAACAGTTAATGAATGCTAAAAAGTCACGTCTGTTGTTTCCCCAAGTGCTGGAGACGTGAAGGGGGTTAGCTCCAAAGTTAGCAACAATGGGTTAGCCTAACCTGAAGACGCTAAACAGAGAAATGTGTGGCTGCTGAGTTCACTCTGTCCCGTTACATCCAACCTCCCCACGACTAATCTATTAGTTGAAGATTATGTACGATTTCAGTCAACCAAGATTTTCTTTGGTTGACTACAGCCCTATATAATTCAACCCACATTAAAACCATATAAATCAACTTCAAAATCGGTTAAGTTGTCCTTTAAGGCTGTAAACACAAGCTACAACTAGACCCAAAGCTGGTGGATTGTTATTTAACTCCACTGTTGTAGTTAAAAGTGGGGCTGTAACTAATGTTCTTTTTAGATTAATCAATGATAAAGATCAGACAAATGCCAGTGCCATGTCAGTTTCCCAGTGTCCAAGGTGGTGTCTTCCAATTGCTTATTTTGTCTAAACAAGTAAAAAAAAAATCAAATCACCTTCTGACATTGAAGAAACTAGAGTAGGGCTGCAACTAACAATTATTTTCATTATCAAGTTTTCTGCCAATTATTTTCTCGATCAATCGTTTGTCTATGAAATGCCCATTAATTTCTCAAAGCTGACATCCTGAAATGTCTTGACAGACCAAAACCCAGAAATACTCAGTTTACTATCATGTACACCAAAGAAAAGCATCAAATCATCACATTGAGAAGCTGTAACCAGCAAATTTCCGTCATTTTTGCTTAAAAAAAGAGACTAAAATGATTATTTGACTATCAATAGTTCTCAATTAATATTCTGGTGAATGACTAATTGTTGCAGCTCTAAACTAGAGCCTGAAAATGTTTGACATTTGAATTTGACTCAAGGCCCCTTATGATAAATTGTTATTTTAAATAGGTCACAGTGTGTCACGTCGCCTCTGTGCTGTTTCTCAGGCTTCACCAGGCAACTGAAATATATATATAGTGGGGAGTTGGTGTCACAGATCTTTGAAACCAGCGACCACAAACCAAAGAGCAGAGACGTTCAAGAACTTGCTCACCAGAACTTGAGTCACAACAGTCTTTAACGTCTGTCTGCCTCCCAGTCCGCAGCCCCTTCAGCTCAGTTAGGAGGGGCCTTATTGGCCTCTACAAGGAGAGCTTTCAGTGTATGGGTCAGGGGAAGTCCGTGTTTATTCACCCGTTTAAACACAAACACACGCACAAACACACTGTCTTCCAAGGCTTCCCTCTCTGTCTGTTTTACACACAGACTCCTCTGTATCCTTTTCATTTCAGACTCTCTCGATCCTGCAGTTTGTTGGCACGCTCGGTTTTGTTGATGTTGTTACTGGCAGGTGTGTGTGTGTGTGTGTGTATGTGTGTAGGTGTGATGCATTTACGTCATGCTGGATTTACAGACGCTTAA
Organism: Thunnus maccoyii; assembly: GCF_910596095.1. Taxonomy (NCBI): domain Eukaryota; kingdom Metazoa; phylum Chordata; class Actinopteri; order Scombriformes; family Scombridae; genus Thunnus; species Thunnus maccoyii. The sequence goes on from NC_056545.1 coordinate 11,928,106, forward strand.
AGGGGATATACCATGCTTTTTGAGATTTTTTTGTTATTTTTATATTGTTATGATGTCAGATGTTTATGTTAAACATGATTAAAGTTCCCAAACTTGAGGTGAACTTGAACATGTACGGATGTATTTGAGAAGTTTCCATCTCGAGTAAAGAAAAAGAAAAATAAGTGAAATCCTACTACTACTGTAGTAGTGTGGCCTTAAAGAGACAGGAACTAAAACAGCCTGTTTCAGACAGAAGCTGAACTGAGGGGCTGCATAAAGGGCCTGTATGAGATAAACAAGGAGTTTTTTAAACTGTAAATCATGCAAAGATATTCCAGTACAGCCCCAGAACATAAAAATATAGACCTAGAAATGTGGGTAATACGTCCCCTTTAAATCTCCTCAGTTTGAAGATGTTGTTATCTCCTGCTTTGGGTGACAAACTGACAAATCTGCCACAAATACATTGATGTATGTTGAGAGTTCAAGGCAATAAAAATGATGTTTTGAGGCAACTCGGGGTTGTTGCACATATTCCTGGTAGATTACTTTTTGACAAGAACAGCACAATGCTATTCTTTACCTCACAATTATCAAAACAGGTTAAAATGACTGTCGTTGTAAAATCCTTCCTCACAGCACTTTAAGCCCCTCTGCAGCGTTTTGGTGTCTGATAAGCTGTAAAACTCGCAGATGCATTACTCATACATAACTTCCTGGGTCATATTTCATCATCGGTACCTGTAGCAGCACGCCAACACAGATGCAGTCCTTGTGTTTTTTTTTTGTTTTTTTTTTAAAGGCAGTGCTTTTTTTGGTTCAAATGCCCTGTCTGTATCAATCATGTTTGATGTGTGCGAAACACATTGCCAATCGTGTCACTCTGACCTGGTTTTTAAACAAGAGTTTGTACCCACAAACAAACTGCATCCTCAGCAGGCTACACCGGGATGCTGACTCATCTTGTTGTGTGCCATGGAGGTGTAAATTACTTTTGGACAAACAAAACATGGCTTCTAATAAAAAAAATAAAAAAAACAGCTTAAAAAGAGTTAATTTCTTTTTTCTAGCAACTGAAAGCTATATTGTTTTCTCTCTCTTTTGATCAAGACATTGGGTTATGTTTTTAAAATCATTTTCATTGTAAGAAGAAACTTTACAACATCACACTCAATGAGTTTCAGACTATTTTTCTCCTAATTCTCTCAAATTCACTCTTTCACCTCATAAAAATCCACTTTCTGTTGCTTCTGCCCTCTTGCCAACTCTTTCAATCTTCCTCATGGTCCCTCATTTTTTTCATAAATCAGACTCTGTCTAAAAGTTTTCTGTGTCCAAGTATCTCTGTCTCGCTCTCATCTCGTTCTCTCGGCCCAACTTTTGATTACGTGCAGCTATATCCCTCCCTTTGCTGACTCTCCAGCTTTCTCAATTTAAAAAAAATCCACATCTGCCCCCTCCCACCTCTCTCTCAGCCATCTTTTTTGATTATCTGCCAGTATCTTTCTCTCTCACTTTGCCTCGTCTCTCTTCTTCACTGACTCTTCGATTAAGCAATAGCGTCTTATTCCTTCTTAGATCTTTTTTAGCTATGAGAGCACCTCTCAATCATGCGTTCTCTGTCAAAGCCACTTTCTCACACTCAAGTCTATAACCTTGTTTCTGTGCCTTCTCCTTTCTATTGCAATTCATTCATTTTTTGATTAACCTTTTTTGATAAAGGACTTTTCTCTCACTTTTATCATTTAATCTCATACAGCGCTTTTACTTTCTCCCACTGTTCTAATGATGTGTTTGTCTAGCATGTCAGCTATCAGGTGTGTAATGTGGTTAAAAGTTTGCTTCTGTGACAGGAAGTGTCACCTTGTCAGTTTCAAATCAACAAATGCCTAACCCACAGGTCCTCTGATCAGGTTGGAAACTAACACGAAACACAAACCGAATGCAGGGAAATTCTTAACTAAAGCACGACAAAAACTCACTCAGTTCTTTATAAATGTATTTCTAGTACGTCAAACGCCAATAATGCATGTCGTGGGTTTTTAATTAATGTAAAATGCCACTTCTAGCTCATCCACCTACATAACTCCTCAGGGTGAACTCACATGACCCAACTCTAATTGCTTAAATATGTCACAACAGACGTCAATACACTTTTAATTCTGGTACCGTCATCCTTGATGTAATTGGTTCTAATTGGCTCATTGCAAATAACTTTAAAAGGGAGGAAAATTGTGATTTTGAAAGTAGGAAAGTAAAGTTGAAAGTAACACTTTGTCAAATATGACCAATGCTAAGAGGCCACCGACAGAGAGAGACAACTGACTAACTCTGCTGACTGATCACCTACACCACAACCTCAAAGACGAGCCCCCGGGTGTCTGTCAAGACAAAACTGGTGTCTAACTGGTTTTCACCTCAGCTCTGTGCAAACACGCATGTTTGCTCATATTTTAAGAGAGCGCTTCTCAAAATAGAAAGTATTTACACGTCGAACAAACTAACAGGTAACTCTAGAAAATACTCAGGGAGGGAGTGAGGAAGGGGCTCCAACAGCAGCTGGGTATCCATTACAGTATAGGACATCCTCAACAGTATTAATACTATTTTACAACCATTACTAAACACTTTGTATGCTTTGTTATGCACACAAATGAGATGTTTCCTATTAGAAGAATTACACCCTTTTATTCAATCAAACATGTTGATGATGGTCCTGAAATAAGGGACTGCTACTAAGGCTGCAGGGTTGATTACTGTTGATCACTCCCAAAGGCTACAGTGACGTTCTCAAATGTCTTCTTTCATCCCGACAGTCCATAACCAAAGATATTTAGTTTATTATCATACATTTGAGAATTTGGATTTTTTTTCCTTCAAAACTATTAATCAATTATCAAAATAACTTGTCGATCAATTGACTAATCATTGCAGCTGTAGATATTGTTTTCTCCCAGTTTGGGAACCACTGGTTTACAGAATTACAAGCCACTTGGTAAATTTTCTGGTTTATAATCCATCACATTAGATTGCACGATGACAGAAAGTCAAACTGGAACGATCGTCTTTAAAAAGACATTCTCGAGAATTTCACACGTCATTCCAGGAGACTTGTGACTTGCTGCTTTGGAGTTTTAACTGAGATAAACACATACTGCTTATGTCCTATATAAAAGTTACTATTACTCTTTTCAAACTTTGATGCTTTTTTAACTACTGGATGTGCAGTATCTGAGTCAAAACATAACAATTGGGCATGGTCCTCTCAATTGAGTCCCCAAATAAAACATTTCCAATTTCCTTCCCAACAAACATGATTACAGCATCCAGAGACATTGTCTGGAAAGCCTCAACAAGTTTGACTCAGTTTAACTGGAAATGGTTTTGTCCTCAAACCACAGCCCGATAACTATGAACCCAAACCCATCTAATTATACTAATTTCATTTCCAAAACAACATTAAAAACTAGTCTGAAATAAACTACACAAACTAACATCCTTGTTTATCATCTAGTTGACATAGCCAGCAGCTACAGCTCGCCATGTTTTCTGGAAATCAGCTGAAATTTATCTATGACCAATCAGACGCTACAGCTGAAAATACCTACTTTATAATTACTAGTGTCAGGAAGCTCTCTGTGTCTTCATTTCCACATACTTTTTGAAAGAGGCAGACCCCAACTGTCGTGCGTATCGCTGGAATAAATTGCAGTGGGCGGATATTTGAGGTATCCTGTACCAACAACACAATGATGCCCTGGGCAACATTGGAGACAGTTACAGTAATGCTGATGAGAAAAATAATTAAACAGGAGACAAGTAGACTCTGAAGGAATGTTTTTAAGAATACCTGGATTATGAATCAATATCTTAACAGAGACGCAGAGACATGTTCATGTACTACTCAAACGTGCAAGCTACTGTATGTGTGCAGGCGTTGTACAAGCACACACATATCTAACTACTCACAAACACAGTGAAGCCTGCAAAAACACATGCGCAAAGGTCTACTGGTGCACTTTCCCACAGTCCTCTTTGACCTACGTCTTCTTCCTTAACCTGTCAATACCAGAGTGAAACATCTCAAAGCAGAAGGAATCGATTCCACATTTTAACCTTAGCGTAAGTATCTTTCTGTTTGACTTTCTTTTTGTGAAAAGAGGAACACAGATGTCATTTAGAGTTTAGCTTTAGTCAAATCATTCTGAAGTGTATGTTGTACGCTGTTAGAGTTTCTATGTATGGTGTCAAATCCACGTTGACGTTAACTGACAAACCTGGAAAGAGAAATACTCCAAATATGAAAATACAGATGTGCCGATGAAGCTGATGTGGCAACAGTTTCAAATGATGATTTCAACTTAAACACAGTGTATGATCAACTAGAGAAGGTTTGATTAAACTAAATTATGTGCTATATTTACAATGATGTATCATCTAGCTCGGGCGATTTTCAAGTGTGTGGCAGCTGTTCTTCATACTGTGCAAGAATAAACAGGAGCCAAAGGCCTCTAAAGGGAGGAAATCAAACCCTGACGTCTCTGTGCTGACTGTGTGCAGACGGCATCAGGAGTTGGTTAAAGAAGACAGGCAACCTGGGCAATTGGCACAAAGTTTAAAAAAAAAAAAAAAAAAAAAATACACCAGTATTATCCTTTAACTTTAACTTGTTGAGCTGCGTCAGCATAGAGTCAACCACCCTCTTTGGCAACTTCTGCTGAAACGCACACAGCCTCCTTTGAAACGTGTTTCTTTGTATACGCTCCAAGAAAGCAGCATCAACCACACGCTGGTCTGCATCTCCTGCTCTGTTCTGTACATAGCTGCTCCAACTGCTTGCTTAGAAAGCGAGCAGTCACCACTTAAGTCTGTGCTTCTCTTTCTCTCCCTCACTTGCACCTTCCCTAGGGAGCCTGTGGCTTTGTGATGGTTGGAATTCCCATAAATGTCCGATATGTACCGGGCGCAGCCAAAACCGCGATAAATCACCCAGCGTGATTTGTTGTCTGTTACCGCCGGGGCGTCTGGATGGCACTGAGAAAGGTAGGCAGGGAGGGAAGAGCTGGACGGAAAACCCGCGAAACTGGCAAAGGTTGACGGGGGTATAAAACCTGCGGTGGGAGAGATTACACACTGAGCCAAACATCTGCACACAGACAGACAGATGCACCTTCAGCAGGTCTAAAACCTGCACATCCAAGAAATTTACTTGACGCAAGCAGAGTTAACTCTCCATGAAGGGCATATATGACTGCTCAGAGACCCTATTTATTATGGATTTTGGTCACTTGTGGAAGAAAATTAAACTGTGCTTTCCACGTCTCTAAGAACTAATTAATTTGACGATTATTTTCTTGATTAATTGTTTGAACGTTTAGTCTATAGAATGTCAGAAAACAATTAGTGAAAAAATGTCTAACAATTTTCTTAAGCCGGAGAGAACATCTTTTCATCTTTTGGTCCAAAGCCAAAAGGTAATTCAGTTTTCTGGCACACAGAACAAAGAAAAGCAGCAAATCCTCACAATTGAGAAGTTGGAACTAATAAATGTTTTAGAAAAAAAATGACTTAAACTCTTAATTGATTGTCAAAATAGTCCCTTTTCTATTTGACAATTCTAATTGACTAAAATTCAATCGACAAATCAATTGTGTCACCCGTTGCTGCTTTAACTGTGAAGTTTACGATATACTCAAATTTGGCATGCTTATACAGGAAAAACAAACAATTCTGCACGATTAAAAACACTTGTGGACAATATTTACCTGTGCACCGGAAGCACTTGCCTTGTGATTATTTAGATCTAAGCAGCACTTTGTTCGTCACATTAAATATGATTTGATTTAATGGCTACACTGAGTGCAGGCTGGTTTATAATCTGAAGCGGACACTAATAAGAAAAAAAACTTCACGTGACAGCGCAGAACCAAATTCAACACCAGTCTGACAACATTTGACCAATATCAAATCCATTTGGAGTACGAGACCAACTTCCAGCCGCTTTCCACTTTGTACACACACAAAAAAATACCATTAACTACATCATCGTTCTCATAGAAACATCCTGAATTGTTGGAACTTAACACCAGTTTGCGAAATAAACTCATGTTCCGCCTTTACCTCTAATCACAGGTTAATTTCGAACAGGCCTGAGCCGAGCAGACGAAACTCACATCTGTATCTGGAGGCTACTTCTGTACTCATGTACTCATAGCGGAACACATGCCACCAATGTAAACATATCAATAAAACACTGGAGGAAGAAGAGGTCTGCAACTACACCCATGCTAAAAAACACATGTGCACCAGGGTGACGTCAAGCCATCGGCTCACATCTGGGTTTTGGATGACTATAAATGGAAAACATACAGACTAAAAATAAAAATTCAAGTAGAACTTTTAACAGTCTTAGATTTGTTAAGGTACTAAGTGGGGATTTAGCTGTTTGTCAACGACCTGGAGCGAGTCTTGCCAACATGTTCTCGCACATCAATGCAGACCGGTGACTCAGTTTTGATATATTGAGCAATTTCTCGATGTGCTTGTTGTTTTTAGGGTGTGATGAGAGGTTTAATGACTTTTTTTTTTTCCTGTGTGTGTTTTGTACGGTCAGCTACCTCGATGAGAGCTACATTACCACTGTTTATGTCTCAATATTTACAGTCTTTTTACTCAGTCATGATCACTGACTGTAAATAAATATGGACGTCATGACAGCTCCCCAAAAGTGAAGCCAAAATATTTCGACACCCCCCTCCACCTCCCTGGCAGCTGGCTGCAGTACAGGTCATAAGTCCCGCCCCCTCCATGTCAACAAATAAATCCTTCCCAAAGATAATTTCTGTCATTTCAGATAGTTCTTATCACCCTGATGCTTGTCCAAGTGCTCATTTTTCTGATGAGTTTATTTGACGATATAAAAAAGGGGGTGTGACGTTATGATTGACAGCTGTGACAGCCGCCGCTCTCAAACCTCCATCTGACGGCCGGACGGCTGAGGGGGCGTGTCCCGCGGGCCGTCACCCCGCCATCCGACTGTGCAGCAAGATAGCGGCTCACTTTTGCATAGCGGTCCCTTTTGCACATGCAGTCAATGGTCATGATTGACAGGTTCAGACAGCCGTAGACGACGCCATGCCTTCATTGTACTATTGTGAATGTATTTTTAGTAGTTTTAAACAGTGACTGAAAATAAAAAAAAAGACACAGAAAGATGTTAATGTCTTATTCTGCCAACTTGTGCTTTGGCAGAGGTTACAGGTGTGTGTGCTCCTCTGTGGGTTGAAGAGTGGAGGAAGGAAGGGAGGGACGTTGGTTCTTCCTAGCATGACACAACCTTGTTTTTTGATCTAAAGTACTCATCTGTAGCATTTCCACAGTAAAAAGAAAGCATATTTATCTGTTACACATGAGTACCCGGCCCGCCCCCTAAACATCATGCAGAACTGCAAGGAAGCATTTAATCATGTAAACTTCATCTTCTTCTACTGCTGGTTTCATAAACTGAAAAGGGAGTAAGGACTGTTCAGCATCCATGAAAAAAAAGGTGGCAGCATAAAGAGCCATTTTCCTCTGACTCCTGGATAAATTTAGAAACTTTATCTAAGTGCTAGCTATCATGGGGTAGATTACCGAATAACACATCCACTTCACTCCTACGACTGTGTCATATAGACTAAACAAGGTTGTTATGGTTCAAGTGTGCACAAAAGCCCTCTATGAAAAGTGTGAAAGAGGCTTTCTACCACCATGGAGCCACAAACAAACAGAGGATCAGAGCCATAAAAAGGGCCCTTTTCAAAAAGGCATCATGCAAAGCTGAAGGCTAGCTGGATTTTTTTGAAAACATTTTTTTTTGTTCTGATAGTGCTTGCACTTCAAAACTATTCCCAGCAGCTGAACATGGAAGGGAGTACGGTGTGAGCTATTTTTGGGCAGTGAGCGTAACTAAAGCAATGACAAGCCAGCTGTGTTTCCACAGCTTCATGTTGGGAGGAGGCAGAGGAGGGGAGGACGGGTGAGAAAGCAGCAGTGATTAAATTTAACTGGCCTCATTCAAACTGAAGTTTACACAAATCCTCTCCTGGGTTTAGACATAAGCCCTCTGGTGGGAAGCTGTGACATTATGTTTTGTTTAGTAAGACTGTATTTGCAGGATGCAGTGAAGAAAGCCAGTTCTTGTCTTGGAGCCTTGTTCACAGGTTTACTTATGCAAAAAAAATTATAAAATGACCTTTACAGGACCGGTCCACAAGCCTCCTTCTGTGCAACAATGTATTAAGATAATATGAAGCTTCTGCCGTCCAAATTAGTCAAATCAAGTAGATATCTTTTAACGTTACAGTCTTTTTAGTGCTAAAGTCCCTCTTTTTGTTACTATACTTCCACTGCAGCTCAACAGGGAAACACTGTCTGAGTAAACACAAAGGGGGAATTTGATGCTAAAAAAAGACTGTAAATGTATCATATATCTACTTGATATGACTAACTCAGACTGCTGAAGCCTCATATAAGTTTAAGATTAACTTTTAGATGCAATTTTGCATGACATGACTGTGTGGACGCACTGTGGATTTTGGCCTTTCACATTTGAAGGAGATCTTTTACTAGCCAGTATAAACAGGAGGAGTGATTACAGCGAGGAAAACCTCTTTCGGTTTGCATATGGGCACCTGACTGTTGTTTTAAGAAAGACTTATTGTGAACGTATCCTTTGAAGGGCCCAGTACAGTTCATGTGCTCCAGTTTGGGTAGAAACAAAAGTATACAGAACAAAATGCTGATACATTTTGTCTTGTCATGCTCTTACTAGGGCCGGGCAATATATTGATATATCACGATATGAGACATCCTCTTAGATTTTGGATAGCGTAATATCTTGATATGGCGTAAGTGTTGACTTTTCCTGGTTTTACAGGCTGCATTACTGTAAAGTGATGTAATTTTCTGAACCAGACTGTTCTAGCTGTCCTATTATTTGCCTTTACCCACTTAGTCATTATATCCACGTTACTGGTGACTATTTATCAGAAATCTCATTGTGTGATGTTAAATACTAATAAAGCACCAATGGTCATCCCTACAATATTGTCTCTATATCGATATCGAGGTATTTGGCCAAAAATATCGTGATAATTGATTTTGACCATATAACCCAGCCCTGCCTCTCACTTTTTCTTCCTTAACTTTCTGTGGTCTTTTCCATTTGAGACTCGAGTGTTACTTTTGCATTTCACAGCCTCAGAAACTGCTCCAGCAAGGTATAAAAGTTAGTTACGATACTGTAATTTGAAAACTATCCCAAAGACTAGCTAGCTAAATGAGTTAGAAACTGTCAGTGAAGTCATGCACGGTGTCCACAAATTAGCTTGTGACTCTATTCAAAAGTCACTTAGCTAATTTGTCCGAAAGCCACTTTTTGTGACTGAATTTAGCTTTTCTTCTGAGAAGTAAAGCAGCCATTTGATTTTAGCTAACTTAACATTTGCCAGGCGATGCTAATTAAAGAAACGTTCGTTTTGTTTACCTCTGCGGTCCGCAGCGAGGGCGGTTTCTTCAAAGCCTGTTTGAAAGAAGTTTCCATGGCTCCGGTCATTTTCATAACTTCGGCTCAAAATCCACCACAGGGCTTTTACTTCCTCGTTGGGTAATCTCACTTTCACGTCTCCTAAACTGCTGTTCAAGCCGACCCGGGTTGAACAAACTCACATACCCGTGGATCTTGTCCGAGCCGAGCCGAGCCGAGCATGGATGGGGTCAAGCTACGTTTTTTTTTTTTTTTTTTTTTTTTTTTTTTTACTCCAGACGGACCGGGGAGCTCCTTCGCTCTCCAGGAGAGAGAGTGGGAAACAAAAAACTTCACTTTCAACTACTGCACGTCCGAAAAAGAGTAGATATCACTAAAGTGTGACAGAAAGTTACATCTTTGGGACCTGTTGTCTTGAATCCTGTACATCTTTGGTAGAGGAAATATCCAGCTCGGTAGCTACCGTCAGTCAGATCCAGGAGTTCAGATTTAGATCCCTCCTCCTCCTAGATGTGAGAGTGGAGAGTTGACGACATCTGTCTGCCCGGACTGGATGCTGCGTTCACACACAGTCGGAAATGACAGGATATGACACAGGAATGACTCAAGTGGAAGCTAAATACTGAGCGACAGTGCTGGAAATGAAACAAAGTACCAGTGGTGGAAGAAGTACTCAGATCCTTTATTTAAAAATGTATATAAAATACTGTAATTTGAAAAATAATTTGTTCCATATGGTAATATAATCCCTCTCAATCATCACTTATGATCCACTAGAAGTGTGTGGCAGTGTATTTATCTGCAGAGACCCTGCCCTCTGTCTGTATTTTCTTATTTTCTTATTATTTTGCTGTGTTCAGGATGTTTCTGGGTGTCAACCTTTGTGCAGTGGCTGTGTAGCCCCCAGTCAATAACAGCATGCAGGGTGCCAGGTTGGGACTTGTAGCGTAGCGACCAGGTTACATCGCTGTCTCCGTCTCTCTCCTCTGCTCCGCTCTGCTCTCTGTTTCTGCGTCATGGATGTATAAAGAGCGGCAGGTCTGTGTGTCTGCTTTACCAAAGGTGGGGCTGAGCTACACACACACACACACACAAACAGAGCAGAGAGGTCACAGCGGACAGGATGAGTCTCTGCATGCACAACAAATCTGGCAATGCGGCACCAACAGCAACCAACAAATACTGCTTAGTATGCCTTTAAAATGACATCTCCTCCTTCTCCCTCATTAAATATTCCAGAAGCTATAAATATGAAAATATATTTCATTTACAAGTTTAACTGCTGGACACAAGATGTCTTTTACTTCACTGCAAAGTTAATACTCAGCGTTTGTGCACTGGAGGCTTCAAGTTTCCATATCACACTTGTGTAAAGTTGCATACTGGACCAGGATTGGCTTTCAAACCAGTTGTGATGTCACAAATCATGCACATAGGCCCGCCTCTTGAAACTGAATTTTCAGTGATCTCAGACAAACTTTCCTCTTTCAGCAGGAGAATGTGAAAACATCTTCTAGTGTCAAACTCTGCATATGCATCATTCTGCACAGTGAAGCTCAAACATTGAACTGTAGGTACAAAAAGAAAACAACTTTTTTGAGTGGAGGGGGTCTTTAAGTAGGATTTTTCATGCAGGACTTTTACTTGTAATGGAGCATTTTTACATTGCTGTATTGGTTAAGCAAAGGATCTGAACACTTCTTACAGCGCTGTACTTTCCACTCCACTACATTTGTTTGCCACTTATAGTTACTAGTTGCTTTTCAGATTTAGATTTTACATAAAATAATATATTTTAATTTGAGCTGCATTAGTGTGTGAAATGTGCTTCATAAATAAAGTATATCATCATTATAAAAACATATGATGCACTTATATAATGTGATGCAGCACTATTACTATTAATCTACCCAAAGTACTTAAATTTGGCTTAACATTGGTGAACTACACCACTAAAATGCTCTTAAATGTAGTTTTTAGTGATAAAAACAACCAATATAATATACTATAATAATATAACACATTTAAAAAAAGCTTATGACATTGCTGATAATACTTCTACGCTTTTACCTACGTAACATTTTAAATTCAGGACTTTTACTTGTAATGGAGTATTTTAGACTACAGTATTTCCATTTTTACTTAAGTAAAAGGTCTGAATACTTCTTCCACCACAGCTGTGCTGAGATTTGGTTTATGTTTCCATCCAAATATTTTATGCAAATTATGAAAAACGGGAAAGATGTCTCATTACTTTTTAAACCAGCTTGATAGTCTCTATTTTGTTACAGAATCACTCAGGAGTACGAGATCTGCACGTAAACGCAGCACAGATCCTCCCTCAGTCTGTCCACCGACTCCTGACTTCTGATTGCTACCGTAGACGATTGCTGCTCAAAATGCAGAATAATCAGACTACTGTAGTGGATTTAAAAACAACAGCTGACACAGGACACCCACGTCTTCAGTTTCAGTATGAAATCAAATGTCTCGCCCTCCTTTTGACCTTATTTTACAGTCAGTTGTACAATACGTCCACAGTAAACTGCAAAACACATCCTCAACCCCTTTTTTGATGTCATCTGTGTTTCTGTCTGCCTCTGACAACATCTATTCACGTGGAGAAAGAAAAACTGCAGTCATGTTTTCACCGACAGGAGACACATTCATATTTGCTGCCAGTATATTTGCTTTCAGCCGGGACACTCCTTCCTTTATTGCATAACTGCGGTGTGTGTGCTCGTTTCGTTTTACCTCTTGTGCCGCTGTAAGGGTTGGGTGGAGTCGAGTCACAGCCAGTTTCAGGGTGGCAAATACAAAGGTGGGTAAAATGTGTGATCCAGATGGTGACCATTAGAAGTCAAAAAGCACCACCAATCTAAACAAAAGTGCTATTCTTGCATTGAGTTTGCACTGATTTATATCTACTTTATAGTCTGTTTAAAAATGAGGGAACTTTATAGCAACGGATACATTTTAGTGGCTAAATTCTGCAAATAAAACATGTTCATATTTTTTGTGGGAAAGAAAAAATTAGCACTTCTTTGAGTGTTTATTCAGCATTTGTGATTAAAGAGAGAAACCACAGCTGTTAATCTGAGATGTGAAGAGAAAAAAAAATCTGGAGTCGGGCCTGTGGTTTAACAGAATGTTACTTTGCAGTGTTGCTTTAATACAATGTCTTCTAAACAAGGACAAACCAGACTATGTAGTCATATCCTCTGTACAGTCACTCTGGGTAATACCTCTGCGTCGGTACAGGACCACCATGGGGTTTTTTTTCTCTCCTTGTGAATTCCTGGATCTGAATTATAGCTCTTGGATCTCTAGTTTTCAGTTTTGGGAAAGCAATTTTATATTGACACATCCAATTTTGAACTTTTCCAGGGAATATTTTTCTTCCCTCCTGTTCCCTTTGATTCTGTGACAGACAACATTCACAGAGACACATAAATTCTCAACATCGGCATCTTTATTGCACAACATTCCCATAAAATTGGGATAAAAATAATTTGAGGAGACAATTCTTAAAAGACATTCTGTACAAATACATGGAAATAAACTTGAGTATGTACAGTTTACACAAACTGCTACACATACCATGGGCAACTAAATAATTTACTCATATACAAAGAGGGAAAAGCAGATATAAATTCATACCTTTTAAACATAATGGCGGGGATGTACAAAATATAGGCTGATAAAGCGGAGCATCTTCAATACAGTAACAAGCATGTATATATCAATTTTACCAGCAAAAATGAGCTCTCCAGAAGCCTGTGATGCATTCATGCCCCATTAAGACTCGGGTTATATTCAGGGTGCGATTTGAGTTTATAGAAAGAAAAACACTGTCCAGTTCTCGGGGTAACACTGCCAGTTATTCCTGCTTTTTCTAGCAATATAAGCCATTCTCAGCGTACAGGTTAACATACCGTGTACCTAAAGCCCACCCCCCCAATAGGCTCTGTTACAAACAGTGTTTGAGAGGCCTGAGCCACATTCAAATCTTTAACAACACGAACAAATTTGGGATTTGTCAAAAAAGTGACTCAGTAAAAACCACTCAGGAGAAATTTGTTTTATAAAACATGTTTGATAAATTAAACTTCGCTCTGCCTGCAATTCCCTCGCCATTGAGGTAAATGTGTTGGGCTAAAAACACAGTACAACGGTAGAGTACTGTATGGATATGCAAACTGTATACATCTCTGCTTTTAACATGGTTTGTATAAGATAACAGGAGTCACCCATTAGGGCATTTTGTCTGTGATCAAACTCATGACAAAACAAGAAATAATGGGAGTAATGAAATAATGTCCCGTTGGCCCCACTTGCCCAGGAAAGAATCTAAAAGCAGAAGCTGTGAAAGCAACTCGTCCTCCCTTTTTAACCCTTAGCAAATCGCACCCTGGTTATATGACATAACAACCAAAATTACCTGTCAATGTAATGGAAAATCAAAAAAAGAAAAGTGTGCTACTATAGTTTTGTATTTCGTGTGTTATTTGTGAATATAACTGTCATAGAAACGTGTTTGAAAATAGTGTTAACTGATACATATTTGAATCCATTATAAGGCCTACTGTGTTCCTATACTCCTCTCTTTGTAGCAAACATCGACGCCGTAAACATCGCACAAAGGTGGCGAAGCTATAAAAGTGTGAAAATATTTCAGCATTTTGGTTTTAAAATATATGTAGATGATGCATGTTTTAGCTTTTCCACAGTAGACAGGGACCCTTCTCAAATCACATTCTGAAGCAAAAATATGTTGTCGTTTTTCTTTTCTTTAATGTAACGATCATCCTAAGGAATCAAACAGCCTTCCCTTTTTTTCAAAGAACACAGCATAGAGTCTGCACACAGTTGACGCTGACATTCCTCTGATTAAAATAGCTTAAAAAGTATACCTCAGGGTTTTCTATGGGGCCACTGTAAATGTGTCATCCACTGCCCATATGAAGATCTGAGGTAGTGCTGTACCTATGATAAGAATGTCAAAGCCACTTTTAGCCATTTCAAAACCAGTTTGTAGAACTAAAAATCACGGTGTGCATCGATTACCCCCACATGGCCAAAAAAAATGGCTTTTAAGTCAGGTCTGTATTGCAATTTGACTAAAAAAAAAAAAAAAAAAAAAAAAAAAAAAATTATCATTGAGATATCTCAGGGAAATTTGGCTTGTAAACAAATACATGAAGATAAACGAAATAACATAATTGGCATAAGATTGATAATGTTATCAATGATATTTAACTCAAAATAAAGTTTAAAAATGTCCATCCATTCCTTTTAAACATGTAGTCCGTCACCTCGTACGACTGGGTTTAAGATTGTACAGAAAAAAAAAACAAAAAACAAAGCAGTAGAAGAAACAAAATCCATTGTTATTATACTGTAGATATTTTAAAGTTTCATTCCCAACTGGAAAAATTAATAAAGTCTTTGGCTTTTGTGTCCAAAAAAAGAGAGTCCTGTATTAAAAGAAACATTCAAACAAGAGGAGAAAGTCATTTCAGGGATGCTTCAGTCATCCGCAGACCCTCGCTCTATCTGTGGACTGTGGTCTTTAGCTCCCCCCTGTGGTACAATGTCAGAATTGCACCAAATTCAGCAGCAGTGGTAGTGAGGGGGAAGCTCTGGCCATGGTCCATAAAGATGTTCACTGCTCACGCGCACGCTCAGGGCATAGTCCGCACTCAGCCCGGGGGTCAGGAAACCATGTCGGGGTCAGCTGCAGAGCATGGACGGGCGTATTTTGAGGCCAGAGTGGCACCACCCAGGTCTGACTGGTTTTACGACCTTGGTGACATTACAGTTTCACAGTAGGATCTGGGCCACATAGGGGGAGTGAGTGCTGGCCACTGCAGCCAACAGGGGAAGGTCGCTGGACTCAATTCTGCAAAAAACCAAGATCAAGATCTACTGTAAGAGCCCACCGTAAAAAAAAAGAAAACAGAAATTACGAACATTTCAACACCACTTTTGGCCATTAACCTTGATGTAATGGCTTTACTTTACACTGAATGCCACCTTTGCTTTACACTTGAAAAACACAATGTGTGACATTTTTCTTTTGCAGCAGAAATGCAGCTACAGATCTGACTGACTGGTCTACAGACCAGCCTGACAAGTTTATTGAAGTTTTAAGTCTGCACCTTTTTGCACTACTTTTTACATTAAAACACATCAAATTATAGCTAAAACCATATTCTCTTTGTGTGACACAATAATTTACACACAACACTAAATTTTATATGTAATTTCAGCTCCAGAATAACTCTGCTTGGTCCTACTCATGTGGCATCACATGGCTCACCTGTTGTATCTGTTTCTTTCTATACATTACTAGTGTTTCACTGAGTAATGAAATCATCATTTTGATATAGAGTGTTGCAGCATCTGTGAGTCAGTTCCCTTCTCCGTGCACCTTGGAAGTAGGTGAAGTTGTGCCAGAGACCCTCACTCTGCATCTACAGCATCTGTGAGTCAAGAATAATGGTGAATAAAGGTTGCTTACCCTAAAACCATGCCCAGTTCTTTCACGTGGACTCTTGTCTGGCCCTTCAAATACTCAGCAAGCATCTTACTCTTGAAGTAGATTTCCTGCAGGCGGTCCTCAAGGTGCATTATACACTAAGGAGGAGAGGAGAGAGACAGGAAGAAGGTTAATAAAGCACAACAAAGAAGTGATTCCTGTAAAATTGAGTCACGTTAAAATTGAACAGAATAGCATCTTTACTACAAAAAGGTATAAAACCTATTCCACTTCTTTTACAAACATTATAGAAAAGTGTTACATACAAAGTTGGGTGAAAGGTTGAGTTTGTAGAGCTGGTGGGTGGACTGTAATAAACTGGAGACAAGACTGGACACCAGGACTTCCTTCCCCAGCTTGTTGACATCTGTGGCTCGTCTCTGACTGCTGGCCACCTGCACTGTCCACTTGTCTGTGTCTGCTATAATGCAGACGGCCTCGGCTATAGGCTCATCCAATACTGGATGCTGCAGAGAACAAAAACAGTTATTTAAACCAATGACACATATCTCAAATGCATATCTTGCATATCTCAAACCTCTAAATAATGATAAAAGACAGTAATAAGGCAATAATTTGTTCTAAAAATAAAGGAACTGTAAGAATAGATCCAAACACAGTCCATTACCTGAACAGCATGGGTTAAATCAGCCATAAGGCTCTGCCGTAGCTTCTCGTCGCTGGGCATCCCATGCAGTACAAAGTCTGGCACGTAGGTGGGGCAGTAGCCTCCAAACAGAGACCGGCCAAAATTGGCAATGCTTGGCTTAGAGTAGTTCTCCACCAGCTTTGACCTGTGGGTCAAACATATGACATAAGATATGACAATGATGACAATAAATTGTTACTGTCACTTATTCCCTGCCATTAATATTACTAGAATTACTGGCTACAAGCGATATACAGTATGCTGAACTGCACCTCATACCAGGGCAGCTCACTGTTAGTGTACAGGATGAGAAAGTCTGCGAGGTGCATCTGTGAATGAAATAAGCGTCCTCTACTCACCCTGGGAACGGCACCATCACTTCCTCCTGCCAATCCTCTGTCTCCTCACTCTCACTGTCCCCCAGTGCGCTGTCTGAGCTCTCATTGCGTGGTATCTCCCAATCATTGACAGGCATCTCCTTGCGCTTTTGGTCCTCTTTGCTGTTGCTGCTTCCATCCTGGGGAACGGGGACTGACAACATGAGGCCCTTGTTCTGCTCAGCACAATAGCCCTGGCAGCAGCAGGTGTCAGCAGAGTCTGTAGACCCACACCTGCACCTCCTCTGGACATCCAACAAGGTGTCTCCCTTCCTGATGGACCCTACATCACCACTGCCTGAACCTAAACAGAGACCCAAACCCTGACCCCTAACTGCGCCCTGAAAGCTGTGACTCCCCAAGTCACCAAGTTGGGGGACTCCTGAGGGGTCCAGCAAGTCTTTGTGCATACTGTCCGTGGTGCTGGCCTCCTGTTGTTTGGCCAGATTGTCTATAGTTCTAGTCTCCACAGGGTTCTCCAGGACATAATACTTATCAAAATCACATAAATCCATACAATTTGGACTCAACTGGGGCATCTTAGTGGACACCCGCGGCAGGACTGGAACCGCCCTGGTCTGTTTGGTTTGGTCCTCTGATGCACTGGTGTTGCTGGTCTTTGAATCTACTCCTCTCGGCAGCTGCTGATAATGTTGCCCTTGATGATGCTGTTGTTGCTGATGCAGCAGCTGCTGCTGCTGAAGCAGATATTTGTCCTTGAGGTGTTTCTTGTGCTTTTTGAAATCCTCCTCCACCTTCCTTCTGCGGCTCTCTGTGTCCGACTCAGGAGACATGGAGTCTCCGATGAGGAAAGTGACTTTTGTTGCTGGCTCCTCTGCTAGACTCAAAACCATGGGCCCTGTCACAGCACTCCCCAGTATCCCAGGTACTGGCAATGCAGCAGCCAGATTCTTATCTGGGGGCTTCTTCTCCAGAGGGATCCCTAAAGGCCGAGTAGCCAGCACTTTGTTGGGCTGGTTCCCCATCCCTGCATCCATCCCAATTTCCATCCCTGAGGTTTTAACCTCTGTGGTGACAGAAGCTGGGGATGGACCTGATGCAAGGATTGTGGGTATGGACGGGACAATAAGTTTCACGTCACCCTTGGCATCTACATCCAGCCCACAAACGTGCTCACTGGGGGAGGCCGAGCCAACACGCAACACCGTCTCCAGTCGGGCCTCTGTGGCCAGCGGGCTGCTAGACTCCCTGTGCAGCTCTGCAGGTTCAGCTGCTTCTGCAGTTCTGAAAATAGGACTGTGTCCCGTGTGAAGCACACTACTCCTGGACCCTTGACTCTCACTGCTGTCCTCCTCGTCTTCCTCATCCTCCTCATCTTCCTCCTTGGGTGTTTCCCCGGCGCCATGCTCGATATCAGTGTCTGTATATGTGCTGCTCTGGAGGCTGTTGTCTGAAGGGTAGATGCTGTCATCTGCCTCAGTCTGCCGTCTGTGAACCCCTTGGGACAGGTAGTCCCCACTGGGTTTATGGACAGTAACCAGGACATAGTCTGACTCCTCCACCTCTCCTTTCCTCAGGGAGGTGGTGATGAGGGAGCCGGGCATGACAATAGCCTCATCCTCAGCGCTGTCCAGCATGTGAGTCTCCAGCAGCTCAGAGCAGCGAATGAAGTAGGTGAGGACATACAGGAGTCTCTGGACCAGCTCCTGTCTGCGACCAACCACCACTGTCCGTGACAACCGCACCGGCGAACCAATGGCCCCGTACAGGTCACCTACACACAGTGACAAAAAGCATTAGCATCACTGGACAGATCTTCTTTGATGAAGTACAACACAGTAGTGATTATACTGTAAGATCTGGAAGTAAAAACTGCTACTATTCATATTTTAGTGGTGTGCTCAGTTGGGTGAGAAATAAACAAAGATATGAGAAAGATACATATCACAAATTACCCAATTATATGTAATATTAATTATATATAAACCTATTTATTAAAACTATAACATCTGTACAAATTTTTGACAATACCATTTGTTTTATAAAAAAAGAATCTTTACTTTTCTCTTAATCTTCAATCACATGGCAAATCAATCCTCTGCTCTGCAGTTCTCAGCTGCGAACACTAGGTGTCACCATTAGCTCACTTGCTGAATCTTTCCCATGTCACTTGAGGTGAAAATGCTGAGGGCTAAACGTACTCTAAAGATGTCTATTTATTTATAGCATATATGTACTTACTATGTGCACCTATAAATCAACAGCTATTTCCACAACAGGAAACTATTTTCACAGCAGTGTATTTATGGATGTCTACTAATGCAATGTGCCCCACTGCAAGACAATGTGATGTTTCCACTTCTCATCAAGCAGGGATATACTTAGACAGTTTAACAGTATAGATGAGGGGTGAAAAAGTATCCAAGTGATATCTTGTTTTCACACTGTTACATTTGCAGTATCATTACATTTTATTCCAGATTTGAAAAAAAAAAGAAATCTTATCTGAAATCTCTTCTTTTGTGTGAAATGTTGCTACAGACATGATATAAACTTGGCTTGCACTACATCCATGACACTGATACACACACACACACATAGCTAACAAAGATTGATGACTTAATGGAGTTGCATGTAGAAAAGATAGCCAAGTTCCAACTTGTCTTCATGCTGTAATGATTAACAATGGCATGTTGCAGCTTCAGCCAAGATGAAGACTAAAAACAAGAGTTATATTTTACTACCCAACCACCCAAGCGATAGAATACAAAGGTGCGTCCAACTCACTCTGTGTGTTTCTGTGTGTTTGTGTTTGACCATCTCACCTAGCTGTGCCCAGAGTGGGTTGTAGGGGTGCGTCTTTGCCAGCATGTCGACGCTCTGGGAGGAGTGTTTCTCGAGGAAGATCTTGATTGGGGGTTGCCCATTGGGCATAACAGTGGGCACCCAGGCCAGATGATTGGTCAGGATGGCCGTCAATAACGCAGGGAGGAATCTGGAATATCAGATAAAAGGTTGGTCAGCAGAAAGTAGAGGAGAATCCCAAAATGTATTTCCTAGCTTGTAGGATTTTATCAGAAATTAGTGGTTTGTTTCCCCAGTTTCCCTCCTGACCTTCCTATGCAAGGTCAGATGTATGGAAAACTTTGGTTTGGTCTGACGTTTTCAGCCTAACTGGTCACTATGTTCACACATACACACTATGTATCCACTGTTTCCAGTACACACATACATAGACTTATAAAGACACACACACACATTCTATCAGCATTATTCACTTCTCAGTCCTAACCACAAGCGTCTACTTCCTTTCCTGTCCCATGACTCAACACTGTCATGGCGGTCAAGTTCAAACACGTGCTAGAACACAGTTGTGACTGTGGTAGTCATCAAAACCAGCAGTCATGGTAATACTGACTGGATGCCTCAGAAAAGACATGATGTGATACAGTAACACCAGTGGTTGCCAGGGAGACACAATCCTTCATTTGAATCATTCTCATCATGAAGAAGTAGTTGGTTGTCATTCTAAGTACTAAGTACATTACTAAGAAGTAATGCTGATAAAGAAACACCAACAGTTTCCTAGGAGATGCACAGTTACTATTCATGGTGATTTAGAACAAGAGAAATTGGACCATGTAGTTTGGTAGGGATGTTTTAACAGATACACGATTCCTCAGAGTTTTCCTCAATCCTCATCATTAAAAAAAATGTGTGGGCCGTATTGTGATGTCTTCTTCTTACATGGATTTTCTGTTTCTCATATCATAATTTCCACTCTTTTCTTTTGACTGTAGCCATGGTGGGTATCGTAACCTACATTAAAATAGTTATCTTATTTTTTCTAAATAAAAACCTGTTGCTGGTTCCAGAAAAAACAAACAACACTATTGCCATAATTATTAATTTATGTCATTTATCAAGCAAAAATGCCAAATATTGTCTGGTGTCAGATTCTTCCATATGGGCATTTCTTGGTTTTCTGTATTTTACACTTTTGTAAATTAAATATATTTTGGTAATGAACTGTTGTTAAGACAAAATAGGTAACTTGAAGATGTCGCTTTGTGCTCTGAGAACTTGTATTGGACATATACTAATCAGTTAATCAAAAATAATTGTCAATTTTTATTCATTGTCAGATTAATCAGGAAAGAAAATACTTTTTTTTTTTTTTTTTTTTTTTTACAGTGTTCACAAGAGCATGGAAGCTTCCAACGTGTAGAAGCTGGATATAGGCCTCCTCTCTACTGTGTCAATCAGTGATCAATATTAAAGAAACATGTCTTTCTAAAAATGTTGGCTTAATAATTCAGTCCAGTGTACTGAATGCTACTTAAATTAAGTGTGCTGAATACGAGTGCTATGTTCAATAAAGGCCTTGCTACCAATTCATATATGCACAATTAGCAGTGGTTTGACATGGCTTTGTAACAGCAACAATAAGCAATTAGAGACTGGCAGGGAGCTTCTCATTCACTGCTCCCTCTGAGGCAGACAAATAAATGCAAAGAGGGTGAAACATGCACAGTGTGCGAGTGTGTTTAAGTGTAAGAAAGGGAGAGATGCGGGAGAGAGAACGAATAGTGTGTGTGTGAATCTGCATGTGTCTCTCGGTTGATAAACTTCTCCAGGAAGTACAAGCCAACAAAAGATGTGGAAAGACTATCTGAAAGTGTAACATTTCTTAATGTTTGAGTACTGTCTTTCCTTCTCTGTATCTGTGAGCTTGCTTCATTCCTGCCTGCTTTCTTAAAGGGGAAATACATCAAAGTATGTGTACAGGTCTTGGGGAGTACTTCTCCGTGTTTAAAAAAAAAGTAGTTTAAAGCCTTTTGTGGCTTGTCTGATAAACTGCCTCAAGTGCAGCATCGGTTGGAGATGAAGACTACAACTTTGAAAATGAAAAGAGCTGAGTGTTAGTAGTTAGAAAGAAGTGAGTTTGGCTGTTTTGCCGTGGCCATACACCTGCTGAAAACCACTGTGCGATATGATAAATGTGTTTAAAAATGCGTTTTGATCTAATATCTGATATATTTGATCTCACTTGATCCTAGTATGAGATAAAACTTCCTAAACTCGTGTGACATTGAAATTCAGTGACAGAACAGGTGTGAGTCCAAGCAGTCACTCAACTGGTTCTTGGAGGCCTGCTCCATCAGCAGGGAGAGCTCCCTCATGAATTGACCGCAGAGCTGGTTCTTCTCCGACGCTCCGGACATCATAGTTAACCAGACGGGCTCGGCCACCCGGGGCATGGTGTAGAGGTCGCAGATGGTATTCCTGGAGATGAGGTACAGTGGGGGAGGGATGAAAGAGGGAGAAGGCATGGAGAGAGCAAATGAAAGGGAAGGAGGGGAAAAGAGAGGAAAACAGACAGAGAGAGCACAAACGCGTTATTGTCTCTTGGGGTAAACAAAAGAGATCTCAGTTCACAGAGCTTCGCTGTCTGCACTGAGGCCATGGGAGATCCTGATTGTGTGCGTGTTTGTAACAGTTCGACGTACTTGCGCGCACACAAACACACCCACAATTCTGTCTCTTGCTCTGTACAACGTGTGTGTGCTTGTGTGTATATATTTCTGTATGTGGTTCAGTTGGGGCATTTGTCCATTGAGAAGGACTGGAGTTTCCATGGGACGTGGGGTGCGATGGTGAGCATGTCTCGGCTCGGGGCCAAGCTTTGACACAGGGGCAGAGGGGAATCTCTGCAGCCTGAGGAATGTGAAGAATGAGGCGTTTTTAATCAGAGTTGGAATATGGACTGCAGCTGAGGGATTCTGAGTTAAAATCTGGGTTTGAAAATGCAAAACTGTACAGTTCACCAAAAAAGGAGATGTCAGTTTTTATTAGAGGATGAGGAGTTTCAGACTATTTTAACTGCTTACTCTAATTCTTGGCACAATTCCTTGCAAACATATAAACTGAATCTACAATGCCATCTTCAGCAAACACAGCTAATACAAAAGTAAAGTGGAATAAACTGTTTCCTGTTGCCTTACTCAGCTGCTATCACCCCAGGTGATCTGTCACAAGACTTTGCAGGTCCTACTGATAATGAATTAAAAAAACTCTGTGCTGTTTCCCGGGCTTTATTTAGTCTTACTGGAAACTACAGGAGATTTCAGGTCATAAACAAGGTTAATTCTGCAGTAAACTCTCAACCTCTTTGAACTATAAAGGAGTGAAAGGGGAGATGCCAACAGGATTAATGCTGAGGAAACACAGGTGGAGAAAGTGACCTTCATAACAACTCCATAATTTTAGTGATCAACCACTTTTTAATTGATGAAAAACAGTATTTGCAACCTTTTATTAAAGTATCAAATGGGTATGTTGCAGTTGGTGCAAGCAGTTATTTTTTCACTAAGCTGTTTAGTGTTGTAATCCTAAACCTGCCCTCTCAAGATTAATATCAACGGTGTGACAGTTAGGAGGAGTTTGTCATGGACATGTTTAAGGATGCCTGTTCACAGAAAGTTATGCGATTGACTGTCTTCCAAAAACAATTACACAACAAAATGTGGTTTATGTCTTAGACAATAAATAATCATTTTGATTAAAATTTTAAATTTAAATGTTGGCCGGTGTTTAAAAAACTGGCATTGCCTTGTTTTCTCTGTTCAAGAACTGATCCATTCAACAGGAACGAGCCTTTTCAAGAGCAACAGTGCAGTAATCTGAGCTTGACTGACAAGAATTAATTAATCACATTATCAAGAAACAGTACAGAGTGGCCACAGCAGCGTACAGCAGGGTAAACCAGAATGGACTTGATGTCACTTGTAACTCAACACATGCAAAACATATCTCCGACTCCCTTTACATCTCGTTGTCAGCAGAGCAGCCGAGATGATCCATCATTTGGGCTGCAGCATCAAATGACCTAATAATGCTTTATTCATTCCTGTGTTATAAACGGGTTGACTTATCCGTGGCCTTTTTAAGCCCCACTTGACCCCGCTGTGTCTGGTGTGCACTCATCTATGGAAAACCCCCAGCGGGCAGAGGTCTGAGAGGCCCGAGCCAGCGCTAGATGAGTAGGAGATCTAGTCTCGGCTTCACTGCAGCAGCTGTTCAGGTGAACTTTAAAGAGCGTGGCTGTGATGCGAAATAAACTGTGTCAGGCTGATGTGACAGATTTAAATTACCTCACTATGGAGGGCACAAATTCAAACATTTCTGACATCATCAATGACTTTTGGCTTCACTTTGTGCTGCGCTTTCATGAGAATTTAAAGAGCCTCGCACATATTGCTTCATTATGGCTGCACAGTTATGGTCAATTAAATTTTCTGGTTCATATCACTATTATTTTGGCTTTTAAAGAGAGGGGGCATTTTATTTGTATAAAATTATCAATGTTGATATCTATAAGTATTTCTGATTTATCACTGTTAGTCAGATGTTGCATGGGCATGAATGCTGCATTAACAACTTTGAAGCACTTATCAGGCTTTAGAGGGCAACATTTTCTGTTGGCTTGCCATTTGGTGCATCTATTATCTGAGGTGCTTCAGAGAGGGATAAGTGCACTAATATTTTTATGTACTGTACATGTGTAAAAGTTGAAATTAGACTCGTAACCCTTGTGTTTAGCTTTTCTCAGTAGTCCTGCTTGTATTCTAACTGCAAACCCTAACATAAACCCAATATAGGCTGGTGTGACTTTCATGTACACATGCCTTTGCTAAGTGCGCAGCTTATCTTTGCCAGCATGCGTGGCTACGTGTGCGTGCCCGCCCTCCAACTACGTCAAAGCAGAATCATCGTCAAGGAAAGGAAATTCTTCTAGTTTGTTTCTGTAATGTTCCATGAAGTCAAAACCTCTTAATGGCAAAGGTGGCTACATTTATATTTAGCTGCTGTCTGAAGGTGAGATTTTACAGATATTTTGTTTGTCCCAGGAAATAGTGTTCCTTCTGCTGGCACTTGGATAGTATTTACTATTCTGGTGCTCGTGGCCAGTGTATGGAGGTAGATAGGGTTGCCACTCAGGAGGCTTGGGTTGCTGTGGCCAGCTGCCAACAGGCATATGACTGCAGCAGTGAGGGGACCTCAGACAGGGAACTGCCTGCCAGTGTGTGTGTGGCAAGTGAAAGTAATGGTGGAGACAGGCATGCATGTGTGCACACAAAATATGTTTGTGTGTTTTATGAGCACCGAACATTCATACAGTACTGACAAGCATGTCTCACCCATGCACACATGCACACAGACAGGAAACAGTGTCTCTAAAAAGCCTTAATAAAGCATCATCTTAATAAAGCATTATACATGATAGCTGTGCTGCAGAGATGAGATGTAACTAGTAGCTTCTAACACTGTTACATATGCTTCCCCAAACACAACCAAAGCCCTAAAGCAATAACTTCCAGCATGCACCGCAGCTATCATGCAACATTTAGGGTTTGCTCAAGACAGGTAGGAAACAGTGTGTTCCTCCTTTTTTTTACTCTTTATATTTCAACATTTCAACTTCTTACTTGGCTTGGTATGCTTGTAATTAATCATTTTTAATGAGTTAAAAAATGAACATATGAAGAAGAGCACAGACTGTTTAGCATTATGTTATTTTCACACATGAACCACAGTGAATATTCACTAATTATTGATTGTTGTGACACCTCAGCACCGCATGAATAACTGGTATGTGATCACCTCACATCTGTTACCTTCAGATCCCGCAAATTCACCTTTTTACACAGAGACACTACACTAAGTAAGACACTGTGTGATGCCCTCCCTATTAAAGGCAAAGAGTCTACCATGTTGTGAGGTGTTTCAACAAAAACATCAGAGTTTATGTCATGTTTGCAAGTTTGGTGAGAGAAATTACATGAAAAAAACAAAACAAAAAAACATCTTTTTATGATGTTTTTTCTGTGTCATAGTGAATAAACGTGAGTTGTTGCCCTACCTGAAGTCATTGAGGCTGTCCACCATTCTGCTGTAAGCCAAGGCCCTCTGGCTGGCATCAGCTGACCGACGACTCATCTTCATGGCCTTGGGAATGACACAACACACATGCACTTTTAGATATTTGGCACTGAAGCTGAAGAACAAAGTTGGGAAAGGTGGAGCAAGGAATGTGAGGGAGACAAGGGCGGGGGGGGGGGGCGGCGGCGGATGGAGGGTAAAATTGGAAGTATCCCAGGGCTCTGACGTTGACACCAGTAAACAGATACACAAAGTATGACCATTGACCGGTCAATCTGACAGCAATTCTGTTCATTACAACAGCAAAGGGTGTAAGGTTTGACTTTGGGTTCTATTCATATTTCACTGCTAAATAGATTTCACTGACAGGCTTAGCTTTACAATGTCAATCAGGGGAGTGATCAAGAACACAAATGTGAGTGATCTCTCATTGAAAAACGTAGAAAAACAGAGAAATAAACCTCTAACACATCAAAATATTGATCTTTGGAGTGCATAAATACTCATGTCAACATCATTTAAAGAAACACAAAAAGGGAAATCAAGAAAAAGTTCCACTCTTGTCAAATATACTGTAACTTGTAGTTGGTCTGAAATCACAGTCATACACATTAATTCACCTGTTCGATGGCGCTCTTGAGTTTGTTCATGTGGCTTTCAAAAAGAGGGAAGTGGGAGAAAAAGAAATCTTGGAAGCGGTTGTTCTCCTCAGGGTTGGGGGAGAGCATGAAGATGACCCCGATGGCGATCTTCTTCTTCCGAGCCACGCCCAGGCTTGGTCCCCCGCTTTCGTCAGACATGTTGAAGCTCTCCTCCACCGACCTGATCAGGACAGGGTAGGACAGTATGGGTTTACTACAGGCCACAGATTAATGCCCTCTAATGGCTGGAATATGTGTGCAACTGCTCAAACTTCTAAATGTTTACTTGACATGTAAATCTATGGAGATCAAAGTCTGATCTTACTATATATATTACCTTACATGTTAAAACAACTAGTTAGAAAACTGTTTATGGCCTCCTATGCTTTCCTGTGCTTTAGCAGCAGGTAAATATTTTTAACTACTGCTTGGATATAACCAGTAAATATTCTCCATACCACCAATATTTTTTAACTGTTTGAAATATATAAAAAGAGAATTTTAATCCTAGTATCTTTTACTGTTGCAGCTGGTAAACAAATGTTTTGGTGCTGCCCAACTGGAGCGCCAGGAAGATTAGAGCACTCAGAGGCTGACAGCTGCATTTACAGTGACAGGCCAACACAGCATCCTGTCTAGTCACAGTACTGAGTGTGTGTTTGTGAGTGCAGTTATTAGTGCATAGCAGCAGTGTGTGTCATTTTCCCAGCTGCCTGCTGGATTCTGAGGAAGTCCTAGCAGGATAAACTTTACAAAAGCCTGACAGAGGCCCTGAACAGGGAAGAAAGATGGAGGAGGGTTAGCTAATGGGAGAGACTGTGTGTGTTGTGCAGAAAAGACCACAGATCTGTAACACTTGTCGCTCTCTCCTAAGCGTCACTTTTCCTTCTCTGAGTGTGTTTGCTCGTTTGAGTGTCAATCAAAGAAAGACTCATCTCTCTATAGTTGTTCTTCACTGCATTTACAGACAATATGTGCCATTTCCATTATTTTAATACACACTAATTTGTGCAAAATGTGTTTTGACATGTAACTTGCACAGGTTTGCATGAATGTATGTATGTGTCTCACCATCGAGGGAAGACGCCGTTCTCCAGGCTGGTGGTTTGGCTCCGGAGCCATCGCCGCTGGTAGCTAGATGCACAGCTGCTGTTCAAGGAGGAGCCCGGAGATGGGAAGGGAGTGATCAACAGGCTGCTCAGAGAAGCTGAAGGGAGAGACAAGGGGGGGGGGGGGGGGGGGGGTGGAGGGAAGGATTGGAGGTGGATAGAAGATGGAGAGGAGAGGAAAGGAGAGGAGAGGAGATATACAGAGTTTAAGAGAGCATATAAGAGAAATGAAGAGAGCAGAAATGAGTAGAAGGAGAACAGAAGGGAGTAGGGGACAGACGGAGGGAATGGTGGATGACAGAAGAGAAAAGGGACAAGAGTGAGTCAGACAAGTGTGTGGGGTTACTCATTCTGAGCAACACATCAAACAAACACACACAGACACATACACACACACACAGACTTAGACAGAAATCTGGAGGACAATAACTGTTCATAGTGAGACAAAGAAAAGAGGTTGAAAAAGGGCAAACAAGTACAGGACACAAAACACAAAGATACACAAAAACACAAACATCTACACACACACACACATACACACAGCCTTCTGTCCTCTTTCCCCCACATATAGTCCCTAATTACTGGAGCTAGCTTTCATATGAGATCTAATATCAGCTTGCCTGCTAACAGTCACATGCTGCTGCTGTTGTTGGACAACCTGGCTTTACACTAGGCTGGCACGATAATGACCACCTACACACACACTGAATACAAGCCCTGATCACGGGGTTATTTACAGCCCAGGCAACGGGCACTGATCAATGGTCACATGAACCATTTATACTCTGTGTGATCTTGTGTGTGTGAAGAGATAAAGACAGATAAGTTTAGGAGATGAGTGAATGAGTGTATGTCTGAAGTAAAAAGAGAATATTATGCTAGGGTTGGATGAAGACGCGGCAATAGAGATATAGTAAAAGGAGAGAGAGGTGGACGGGAAGAGATTGCGTGTTACAGAGGGACATGTGTGTATTTGTGTGTGTGTGTGTGTGTGTCAGTTACCGCAGTGGGGAGGTGGAGATGAGAGGATGAGGCTTGAATTAGAAGCTCATTTACTAGTAGCAGGTTTTGAGAGCTGCTATATTTAATCCTCTGCATGTGACCCGGGTTTGAGCAGAAAGCACAATTCCCCTCGTACCAGTCATGCCAGTGGGACATGGTGGTGTTTGTAGAGGGGGGGAGGGTAGGGGGCAGCGTAGGGGAGACAGGGGTCAGTTTCCATTGCACAACGTTTTCCGGACCCCGGAGGCCCTTTAAACACCTCCACACTCTCTTCCATCCCTACATGATAATCTGTCTCTCTAGTTTTACGTCAAAATACTTCAAACTTTTCAGAACTGAAAGATGAGCAGTGGAGGGAGGATTGATTTCCCTTACCCTGCATCTCTCAGCTTTCCCAGGTTTTATTTCCATCCACATGCACCTACGGGTCATTTTTAATGAATGGAAAACTGTGTGCATGTGTGCCTGCATGCCACATTAGTGAATATGCAGCTTAAGTCGGTTAACTGGACCTGTGCTTGTATAACTGTTCATGCTCTCGACCTCAACAGTGAAGTTAAAGCAGGTCGACCACTTCCACCCGGGAAGTGATTGAAAAATAAACTTGTTAGTTGCATCACTCATCTTTTGGGGAACAAAAAAGAAAAAGCCAGAAATCAAAAACATTTACAGGAACCTATGGTGGTTTGAGGTAACAAGAAGATGACAGAAAACTGTGTGTAACAGGCCAATAATTTCTTGACATAGACTTGATCTTCTCTGTTTCTTGTCCTCTTTGGTCTTGACGAGAATAAATGTAAACCCAATTCAAAGCTCAGCTGTAGGTCAATCCAGGCTTTGGCTTCTAGTCTCATTAACCTACCTGACCTGGCGATGCCGCTGTCCCTCTCGTCGTACAACCCTCGGCCAGGCATGTCCATGGGATGACTGTGGCCTAGAGGAAGAGAGGAGGACAACAGAGAGGTGGGGGGGGTGAAAGTGAAGAGTTGGGTTAAGGGTAAAGGGAAGAGGTTTAGAGAGAGGGCAGATGGGTGACAAAGACAGAGAAGAGAGAAGGAAGAAAATAAAGGGAAAAGAAAAGAGCGGGGATGAGAGGGATGACAAAACAAGAGACAAAAAAAAAACCTGTGAGAAAAAGACCAATATGATTAACATAATGGAGCACTAGGCATGCTGAGGATCACCCCAAAGCCAGAGCCTTATAGTGCTCTTATCGTCCACAGACAAATACAGAGGTTAATGCTTCTCCTTTTGTTCTCTGCTGTATCCCTCACATTCTCAGCATCTACGCCTGGTAGAGCTGTAGCACGATAATCTCAATTAGTCCCAAAAGGACTGCATTTTGTTCTTTTTACTAGACACAAGTGGGTATTTCAAATCAGGAGTTTTTCTTGTTACTGCATCACCTCGTGTAATGGGTCCCAAAGTACATACGGTAAAGATGAGGTTGAAAATGTTTGAAATGGCTGTTTAATGTAGCAGAAAAGTTAAGCAGAAACTACAACTTCTACATGTGAGGTCACTACATGGGGCAAATTTTTTTGTTTCTAAAAGGGACCAAACACAAGCAAATGCTGGACTGATTTCTACTGTTAAATAGATGTTACTGACTGATACTCATGCTTTAAGTGTGCCTTCTGTTTTGTTACACCAAAAATAGGAAGTCTTAAAGGCAAAAGCACTACTGTTGTAAAAGGCTCGTGCTTACTGACTCACTCTCTTTCACTATCTACAACAGCTGCTACACCTTTGATAGAACTTTTTATCACAGACACCATAATATGTGATGTCAGCAAGCCTGTTTGCTGGTTCTCAAATGTCCTACTCTTCAACACTTTGGAGGTAAAATGGGAGAAATGTCAATGTTGTACACAGCAAAGAGGTGAGAAAACCACAAATGCAAAATTTAAATGTGCAGTTGAAAGCAAAGTTCAGGCTGAGATGATTAACGAGCAAATCAACGTGAGGGTTTTTTTTTTGCAAGACATCTAAGTGTCTGTGTGTGACTGTGCGCTCCAGTGGCATATTGTGTCCATTCCAACATTGCATAACTGACAGAGCTACACGCCATGCCAACCTAAGGGTGCCCTAAACAGGATTGTGAGATGGCAGCATGGCGCAGGCAGAGGTTCTTTTTATAAAACTCACCACCGCTTCACTACAGAAAGGGCAGGGGTTTAACCACAATACAAGAGAGGAAGGGAGGAGTAACCACTGAATATTTCTGGCAAAGGAACACTCTGATCAGCATGATATAATGAATGATAGCATTATTCTATTGCTGCACTCAAAAGTTGCTCTTTTAAAGAGTCAGTTGGACATTGAAAGTGAAATACGCAAAATACATTTGCTTTAAAGACTTGGTGTAGATGTCTGATCTGTTCTTTCCAGTAAATGTGCTCAGTGGAAAATCAGTACCCAGATCAGAGTAAACAGAATCGGTACTTACTCTTCTCGATGGAAAACATAGAGCTGATCTAAGAGCTCATCGGGAGAGAATTCAGTCCGTTTCTTTACAGTGATGATTCATGGGCAAGGTTTAAAGTAATACTCCCTGTAGTAGCCATGCAGGGTCTTATATTACTGATATGAAAACAAATGATATTATCACACAGGTCCTAGGCTATAAAGAGCAGGCAGCGTGTGTCACTGTCACTGGCAGTGATGATTGGTAAATTCCACACTGTTGCCACCCATACTAGGCATTTTAAGAAGTGGGATTGTGATTGACATATTACTTGTTTACACACGCTGAGAAAAGTTCAGCATAATAAGCAGAATAGTAATTAACTATTCTTTCCTTCAGCAACTACTGCCAAGGTGCCCTTGAACAAGGCATTCCCCCCCCTAGCTGGTCCAGGGGAGCTGCTCAATGGCCCACAGCAGACTGTGTAACTGTATGGATGTTCTTGTATGAGTGCATGCATGCTCAGGTAATTTTGACTGAATCATTAAAGGTTTATAAGGAAGAAAAAGAAAGCTTAAAAAACAGGCAACTAAATAGCAGAAAATTGTCATAGTTGATGCTTAAAACGCACACAGAGCCTTAAATTATTGCCCATTGTATTACAGCCACTGTCAAAGATGACAAGTTAGTGAAAGTGTGTTAGTGAAGATCAATGAGGAGGAAAATGAACTGCAAAGTCTTTGAACTACAACCACCAACACCTGTGAGTACCCATGCACACCATTTCTGCATGCCTAATACACCTGCAAGCTCAGGTCAGATAATAATAACAGATATATTTTATGATTTCTTTGAGAAAAACTTTATTGGCGATGGGTGAGGTCATCTTATTTGACACTGCTATTCGCAAAATAAACGAAAGGAAAGTTTTTAAAAAGGCATACGTATTTCCTCTGAGATTTACTAGAAGGCAGCTTGTGTTGTTTAGGTTCACTAGCAATTTTAAGTGTCATGGAGTGGGATAGAGAACTGCATTTTCACTGTTATTTTATGCTGCTTCAATTTGAATACAAATATTC
Organism: Thunnus maccoyii; assembly: GCF_910596095.1. NCBI lineage: Eukaryota > Metazoa > Chordata > Actinopteri > Scombriformes > Scombridae > Thunnus > Thunnus maccoyii. The sequence goes on from NC_056545.1 coordinate 11,960,323, forward strand.
TCACCTGCCCAAATTAATTAAATCAAATTCATCAAACCCATTTTTGAAGAATATACCAAATGTATCTGGCGGGAAGCCCCTTAAAATAAATATCTCTACAGCTACTATCTGACCCGAGTTATTTGCAGACATGCTGTGATATTGCATGCTATCACTACTGCTACCACTTCTATTGCAAGAATCACCACACAGGCATGCAGCCGCAGAGAGTCGAGGCTGGTACGACCACTACTACCGCAACTACAACCTACTACACACATGCATGCAACTGGCACATGCCAGTCATGGCCAGTTTTAAGCGCCAACCTGAAAAGAAAGATGCGCTCTTGATAAGACGCAGAGGGCCCTGTTCAGAGAAGGCCCGTCGAGGGCTGCAGAGCTGAGAAAATCCTGCGCGGCACAAACAAAAACATGGAATAGAAAAGAGGGAGAAGGAGGGAAGAAAGACAAAAAAAAAAAACATGAACAATGGTTAGTGAATGAATAAGGAGGAAAGCTGGTAGCCTCCTAACGTCAGACCATCCGAAAGAAAACAACTTTGTTACAGGAGCTTTTTAGTCTGGAATGGAGTAATGACCATTATCTGTAGGTCAGTCAGTCAGTCAGACAGACAGACAGACACACAAGAAGGCTGGTATCACTCACAGAAAACCCAGCTAATCAAACAAATCAATTATGACAGGCTTTATATCTCTGATATGTACAACTAGATGTTTATTGTTTTTTCTGTGAGGATGACAGAGAAAATGCACAAAAGGATAGAATTTGCCAACAGTTCTCTCTTTTATTCTCTCTATTAGGAGAATTTCATACTTTTACATTTATGTTAATCTTGATTCACCACCAGTAACAACCACAGTCATCATGAGGTTCAGGGAAGCACCAGATGAGTCACAGCAGAGATATACTGCTACAAGTGTTTGATTAGATAACAGTTAATTCTGCTAGTTTGCCAAGAAAACTTGTGCTTGCAAGACCAGTTTTAAAGTTTTCCAACTGTTCACCATCTCAGTGTAGGGGAGCAGTGAGGGAGAGCTGTTGGCAGAGTCTATCCAGCCTGGTTTGTATTCAAACAGGAATGGTAAAAGGGTCAGAAAGAGAGAAACAAAATCTGTTGCAACCTTGCAGTCCTGCAGAGGCACTTCAACTATATAATAAGATGAAGAAAATGTGAACTTCAATATTTAATCATATACATATCTATAGCTCGTATTCACAATTTTAAGCAGCCAATGTCCCTCCATTAAGTTTTTCAGAGATAAGCAGTGTCATTTACTGAACAACATAAATAAATCAATCATCATCCTTACAAAATGATATTTGTCATAATCAGATGTGCATCATACTTAATATGTAGCCAAACGTGCTCTATATATCCTTTAAGACACTACAGTGAGTCTATAATTTGTAGCTAAAGAAGGTATGGTGTGGCACTGGGTTGCTGTGGTTACCTATGTTCCCGAGCAGACTGTTGGGCCCAGTGTTTTGATCAGGCCTTAAGGTGTTGCTGTCCTGTCCAATGAACTCCAGGCTGTCCTGTAACCTGTGCGACATAAGACACAAAACCAAGAGTAACTCATAAGATTTTTGGGGGTGATTTATGGTATGTACCAACCACATGATTATACTGTATGCAAATTTGAAAAAATAAAAAAATGATTGACAAAAAAAAGTGATTAACTCAATGAAGAGGGACAGAAAGACAGACAGAGAGACAGTATCCTTAGTTGACATTAATACAGTATGTACCATATCTGGGACAGATGGAGAGGGGGAGAGAAAAAGATGAGATAATATCTGCATGTGCTGCCTTGAGGAAGAAGTTGCCATAGGAAACAGACCGTGTGTTTGTGTGTGTGTGTGTTGATGGGTGAATGTGTGCTTACGTGTTGAGGCTGCCGTACACACTGCCCCCTGTCCTGGCGGTGAAAACCTTACTCAGCATCAGCTGAGGTGGCGATCTGATATGATGATAAAGCAGGGACAAAGATCATCAGCATGTACTCTCAGTTCATGTGCTTGTGTGTCTTTCACATCCTACTTCATTTGTCTCTTCCTCATCAATTCACAACTTCTCCTTTCCTTTCTTGTTCCTCTGGTCTCCTTCCCTTCTACTTAAATTTACTGTACTTTCATTGTTTTCAGTAATGAAAATCTAACTACCACCGAATCCTGGGATTCATCACATTTTAACTAATAAAAAAATCACTATCTGATGTGATCTGATGTGATGCACCCCTATTCTTCTTACCTGATCTGGTGGATTTTTAATGTGGAACCTTTGTAGCTCATGGCTACGGAGCCAAACATCATTTCCCCCAGCATCACCACATCGGATGAACACCTCGAACCCTGGCGAGGAGAGAAGAAGAGACGCTTTGAACGTGTGGGTATGCATGTGCGTGATCGCCGAGAGGTAAATAAATTTTGCATGGATGTCTCAGTCTATGTGTGTTACCTGGAAGCGGAGGCCCTGCTCCTTGGTTTCCTTGGTTTCGGAGGTGCAGGAGGAGGAGCTGTCCAAGGAACTGCTGCTGCCTCCTGTAGGACGGAGCTGGCAGCATTTCCCAAACATCTTCCCCTGGCCCTCAGTGCTCTGTGGAGTCAAAACATAAAATATAGTAGAACTGAGTCAGGCCAAATTCCATGAACACAAGCTCGCAGGCTACATTTTACTCTGTGCGAGGTTCAACTTACATCAAAAATTATATTAAACTCAATTCACTTAAAGAACCAATCCTCTTTTTTAACCATATGGAAAATGAGCTTATACAGTAGATGTAAACAATCTTTAGCAGCTTCTGGAAACATAGAAAGCTGATGGAGTTTGAAGCACATCAGCCACTTCCACTGTTTCATTAGCCAAGTAGAGCTGTTTTATTTTCATTTCAAATATAAAGAAGCCAAAAGAAATTCTGCTCTTGACTAGGAACATTCAGCAGCCACAGCAAAACTTTTTACAGTTGTTTTTGGTTGGTATTAAACTTGTAAAAGCAGCTGGAAACCTTAGCTATTTGAGCACAGGAACATAAAATCAGCGAGAGTGATGCAGAAGTTCATGTGTTTATATCTTAAAAAGGTTAGCGCCCATACACGCGGGAGCAGCCAATACACGTGGGAACAGATAACACCAAAGTCAAAAGGATTTCATGGCAGGGGGATTTCAGTTTTGAGGGCCTCGCCCTCTGCTAACATGAACATAATAAGAGCAACAGGCTGAGAGCACACTTCACCTATAAAAAAAAAGTCACATTTTCTATCTTATTTCACTCTGATGGCACGACATTTTAAACAGTCCAGAACATAAAAAGGTCATTGGTCCAGATCAAATAAACATCTTGATGGGAAAAAATAAATACATTTTTGTTGAGTTCAGGTCAAAAAAACACAGAAACCTAATCCAGAGGCACTTATGTAAACAGCAAACTAAAAGCAATGAGAGCTCAATCAGCCTGTGTCATGTGCCTTCTTAACTTGGCAGCCTATTCAAGAGGAATGCATTTGGGAGGGTGGGGAGGGGGAGGGGGAGGGTGTATGTGTGTGTGTGTGTACGTGTGTACGTGTGAGCGCTTTTTAGCCAGGCTCTGGTAATGGCTCACTTGAAACCACTGTTGCTGTCAATGTAACAGAGGACAGAAGGAAGAAAGGCTGAAAGGAAGAAGGCATATTGTTTTTCTTCATTCTGTTCTTTTAAAGTACATTTTTTTAAACACTGCAGACATGTATGCAACATGCTCTGTATATTCTCTATTCCCTATTATTAATATTAGGGATTTTGTAAAACACACACACACATACACATACTCATGCTAATGAAGCCACTCTGATTCTGAGCAAGCGTGTGTTTGTGTGTGTGTGTGTGTACATGGGTGTGTGTGTCCACTGCAGTGCAGTGTGAGGTATGTACACAGAGGCCAGCAGCATGTGACTGCCAGTCATATGACTCTTTCGGGAACTCGTGAGCGAGCAGCACTGCAATCATTCCCTCCCTCCCTCCCTCCCTCCCTCCTTCTCCCTCCACCACACCAACTTCATCCCTCTCTCTTTCCTGCCTGCTGCTTTCTTTCTCTCCCTTACTACATCTATTTCTTTCCTGGATCAGATTTGTCTCTTTCTCCTTCTCCCCTCCCTTTCTTCTTTTCTTCATTCTTAACTCTTTCTCACCCATGCATCTCTGTCTGTCTCCTGCTTGATCCTTTGATTCTCTCTGTGTTTTGCTTGTTCCTGCTGTTGATCTCGCCTTAAAATAAAATCCTCTGAGTTCACCAAAAAAAAAACAAACAAACAAAAACAACCCCAAAGCACACACACACATACAAAAAAGCCATCATGTGATAGAAGTCACACAGTAGCTGGCAACAATCCAGGTTGCACCAAAAATATTGACACCGGCCCAAGTAACACATTGCATTAACTCCCCACCCCTGACACACACACATGCATACTGCATAACTCTTCTTATTGTGTTTGTATATATGGCACCGGTCCAATCCAACTGTAGTGCTTCATTTAATCCTCACGTATGAGTTGAGAATGTTGAGAAAACAGGCAATCCTATTTCCAATGTCAGGGTGACATAAGTCAGCAGGAGGTGAGTATGTGTCTGTGTGTTTTTCTGCGTTGTGGACGTGATGATGAGCCAGACGGACAGACAGACAGACAGACAGACAAGAGAGAGTGAGGCATCACAGGAAGAGGGCAGGGAAAACCTGGTCAGTAGAAAAAGAAACTGGACAAAGAGGAAGCAAAAAAAATATATGCGAAACAGACAGGTGAGAATGAGGGGGAGGATGAGAGAGAGAGAGACAGACACCGAGTGCGGAGTGAGAAGCTGAAGAAACAGAGACAGTGAGAAAGGTAGAAGAGGTAGAGATCTAGAAAGAGCGGAAGACTTTAAAGGGTGAAAGAGAGATTAGAAATGGGTAGATTAGGAGAAAGAGTTAGAGGCAGACAGGAAAAGAGACACAGAGGTAGAGAGTGATCTAAGAAGGTTACAGAGAGACCAAGATAACCAGATTAATTTAGAGAAGCAAATGACAGCAATCAGGACATTAAAGAGAGACAGATTCAAAAGAGAAAGAAACACAGAGGGGGCAGAGAAGCAGCAGTGTTAGAAAAAGGTGGATACAGAACGAGGAGGAAAATTTAGAGCGAGTGAGACCAGACCGGAGAGAGAGAGAGAGAGACGAAGACAGGCGGAGAGAGAAAGACAGTCAGACAGCGAGTGACACGGCTGTCATGTGAGGATGAAAGAATGCTGCTTACACATGGGCTGTCAGCTGAGGCTATTATTATTGGAGATAAGAGCACCAGAACAAACCGGTCAGGGTCAGACAGGAACACACAGCAGCATTATGAAAATATTAGGCATGTTATTCAAAATGGAACTAAAAAAAAAAAAGGTGACTATGTGTCACAGGATGGGAGAGGCCATACACCTGAAGCTGCTAGTCAAAAGTCATAACTGAAATGTGTAATATCTTTTGTTGCACACACCCTGATAAACACTGATATGCTGTAGTAAAACTGTTTCAATCATTGTGTCTGACTGGTTAAGGGGTCAAAGCCTCATGCACTTAACTGACACGCACACACGTACGTACGCTACCTGTGTGACACACTGTCAGGTTTTTAAGGTTATATCTGCCTTCAGGGCGTCCTCACCCTGAGAAGTTCCTGAGAATTTGATCTCAAGACTTTTTGGAATCCATCGTGTCGAAAGGAGACCCAGGCTTTTGTTTAAAAAACGCAAAGGAAACAAAACTTAAGAAGCACTCGCACAACTAGTTTTTGTGACTAACCCAGTTACGCTGAAGAAGTTGAATACAATTTTTTTTAATGATCATAGCATCCATCTCAAATGGAACAAAAAATTCTGGACACGCCTCACTAAAGCAGTGAGGCGTCCCGCAGGTTAAAGGTGCCGCTTGTGTCCTCTGAACATCATGAAACAGTCACATGACTTATGTTGCATGTCACGCCTATGTGACTCTCTCTCTGATTGTGCCTATGTCCGTCTCTCCGCTCTTATCGTTGCTCATCTATTCTTGCGGTCTGTGAACTTTGAAGGTCAAAGTTTCTGCAGATTACAGAACGCCAAGCTTGAGACATTTAGATGCTACCCTTGATTCAATTGGACAAAAAAAGAAACAACTGTAATCTCGTAACTGTATTAGATACATTTAGAGCCGCAACAATAAGTCGATGAATCGATTAGTCAGCCAAAAGAAAATTAATCGGCAACTATTTTGATAATCGATTAATCGTTTCAGTCATTCTTCAAGCAAAAAGCCAAACATCTGACGGTTCCAGCTTCTCAGATGTGATGATTTGCTGTCTTTCCTTGTTACATTTGACGATAATTTGAAGATCTTAACCATTTTAGCCTCTAAGTCTGGCAAAACAAGCAAAGTGAAGACATTAGTGTTGCCTCGGAGAAACTGTGAACACCATTTTTTATCATTTCAAGGACAAAGCAATTAATTGATTAATTGAGAAAATAATCCGTAGATGAATCGATAATGAAAATAATCATGAAAATGTATTTAGCGGTGCAACTAACATCTTATTTTCTATTAAGGGAATCATTTAAGGAAGGTTTCAGACATTTGAAAAGATGGGTAGATAGGCTGCTGCATCAGTTCAATCCTGGAATTACAACAAGACCAGGAACTGTCTTTTTCTCCAGATGACAACACACACACACACACACACACACACACACACACAAAACAAACATGTGACTCACAGTGATGGGGGTTTCCTCTGCTCCCCTCTTTTTGGCATTGGAGTCGAAGAGGACATTTCGGCCACGCCTCTCACAGTCCTGGTACACTATCAACCTGATCTGACTGGGCTCCAACTGGGGTATCGGCCAGCTAGACGGAAGGTGGGAGAGAGAGAGGAAATATTGCAGTTAGTACATATATTGTAAACTGATAAGGCAGCAGACATTAGTAAGATGAAAATGACTGACTGGGGAAAGAAACTTCTCACATATTTTTTAGACATATTTCACACATTTCTCAGTGTGTTTCTTCCAGGGAGTTTGCACATTAGAGACAATGAGGTCATGCTCCAGTAACAAAACACTTCCAAAACAATCTGGTGCAGCATAGTGCTGAATGAAGCAGTTGGTCAACAACACAGCTTTATCCACAGCTAAAACCAAATCTGAGCACTAACATTTTCAATAACTGAGTATTGACATAATTCAATTCTTTCTCTAAACAACACGGAATAAAATTTTAACAATTTCAACAACTTTTACCTGTGACAAAGGCAAATTTGCTTAACTCTGATATTATTATTATGATAGTAACTGATTTTGTTATGAAGCATATTTAAACCACGGTGTAGTTCCCAAACTACCCAATTTCTGCACGGTATCTGCTAGTTATCTGTACAAGCAGACAACTGGGCTCTGAGCAGTAGAGAAAAAGGTAGAGATTATGTATTAGCAAGCTTGTAATAAACCACGTTTAACCTGTCATCTTTGCCAGTGGGCATGGCAGAGCCAACAGACTCCATGCCTCAGCTGCCATTCATCCATCTCATGCCTTAACCAGTGGGGAGCCACAAAGATATGCCACAAGACAACCTACTACCCACCCACCACTATAGATTTACAGTCTAGAACGCTGCCACTCACTCAGCTGATTTCATCCCAGACAGCCAAGAAGTTTAATCCAAAACCTTCTCTTTATAGTCACTATTAAGCACTTTGCTCAAGACAAACAACCTTCATCCACCGATATAACTGTAGAGTTAAGAGCCACTATATCAACCATTGTCCCTGCTGAGGCTTTTCTCAACTAAAGGAATTGATTAACAGCTGTATGAATTCTTAAACTAATCGATTTGTAGATTGAAATGGAAATATCTATCAAATTGTATTATTGTCTCTGAGTGTAATGCACTCATGTAGATACTCTGATTTTTAAAATAACAATCGACTAAATTCTTACCCAATCAAAACTCTATTAGTCCACAATAAAATCAAACAACTCAAGATGACTCAGACATTAGTACTGGTACATTTCTTCTGCCCAACAGTTAAATAACAGTTAAGCTGTTTTTAATGGTAGCCTCTGCTGCATGCCTGTTGCTAGGTAACCAGTGGTTTCATTCAGCTCATCTTAAAAAAAAATGCCGGTCATCTCAGGTAATATCGTGAAGGATGTTTTTGCATTTTCACACCTACATCCATAGAAAGATCTGGCTGCCCAGCCATCAGTGTGGGTATAGCAGGTCTTCACATGGCTCTGGCAGCCCCTTCTGCTTTTGGGGAAACTCAGCTCCCTGTTTGATTTAGTAGGGGCTAAAGATGACAGGGGCTTGGAGCGACAGATACATGGTAGAGGATTTCTTTCTGATCTGACGGATAGATGGGTCGGGCAGATGGACACAGAGCTGGACCTAAATATAGCCTTTTATTGGGGAGTAGGGAGCGTCCCTAAACACAGGTGTTTATAGTAAATGGGTTGGTGGGGAGGGGTGGAAAAGGAACAGTTAAGTCCACCTCACTTGCCAACAAATTGCACACACAAGCCCACATTCAAAAGCAGCATTTCAATTGTTGGTCAGTGAGCCTTGACAGGGCAGGGAATACCTGTGTGCTGGTGTGCTGTTCTTGGTGTGAGAAGAAGAGGGTCTATGTGTACATTCCCATGGATGTTGCTACTATTTACCAAACACTGGTGTCAAAGCATGACCAGCATTCTTCGAGGAGGAATGATTCAGTCTTGCGGGTGAGTGGGAGGGAGGGAGTCATGTGCTGCAGCCTTAGTGTTAAGTTGTCAAACCAAAGACATCTGTCAGATTGGGCCTTGAAAAACAGCTATATAAGAGTAACTTTTTGGGACTCATACAGGAAACATCGGTTGTACAATAACTTGCCTGACCATTTCTGCACGGAAACACCACCAGCATTCAATCTTGTAGCTCACTTGCCAGAAACACTGCCTGCCTATGGACCAAAACCACCATCTGAATTTAAATTAGACTTTGTGGGCATTCAATAGAAGAAGCCACGTTTCACTGCATACATGCTGCTGCACAGTTAATCTTGCAGGCAGTGCCAACACTTCCACAGTGGCCTCACATTAGAGGCCTACTGCTGCTATTACATTAAAACATGAAGCACATGACGGAAAGTGCAACTACTATCGACAAGTGGCTTTTGGCATCAAAAACCACGGAAGAGGTGTTGCCCTGAGGCCAAGCCAATGCTGAAACTACATGATAACAGCACTATCATAGTGTATGTAGGAGATTTAGCAGATAGACACATCTGTATCTCTCAGACACGTTTAGAATAATATTCATATTGTGTCACCTCCTATAGCTAGTATCACTGCTAGTATGCTCCAACTGTCCAGGAGGCTCCGACAGGTCCTTGTGGACCTAGCCCAAGGATTACTGACCTCTTAGGATTGTAACAAGTTCTCACAAATGAAGCAGAAAACATGCACCATTTGTTGACACTGAGGTTTATGATCCAGACCGGCGGAGTCCAGACATGCAGGTTCTTCCTGCATAGTTCAAAAGTATTCCAGTCACAGGTTGTTTGGAGTCGGGTTTTTTTTTTTTTACTCTATTCTCGGCATAACAAAGAGTCACTGCTGTCAGATTTTCCAATTGCCGTGTTGGTGATTTTAAAATTGGGCTGTGACATTTAAATTTGTACTTATTTTCTACTTGGGGTTTTACACTTCATTGTGACTATTGTGCCTGTGCCTAGGCAGTAGTCGGTTATTCAATGACACATCTTTGACCAGACTGGCTGTCATCTTATATCCCTTTTAGTCCAACGCAGTGACATGATGGCGATCAATTTAATCACTCAACATACATCATCCAACATGGATTTTCAACCCTCCTCTTTACGTGGGTTGAATCCAAATCAGATACTCAGCTGGTAAATGGTTGTTCTGTTGCTGTTATTCTCTTTCTTTGTTTGTACCGACAGCTAGTGGAAGCTCATGTTCAATTGCTTTACAATAAAGAAAAACATCTTCAGATTTCTTCTCCTGGCTCCTATCCGAGGGGAGACCCAACCTCTTACCCAGTCTGAGTGCTAAAAGGGTGACGTAATGCTTGCCTGGCCTACATAATGAGCTCAAATTGCATTGTATGGGGCCAGGTCGATATTCAGCCCATAGACTTGTGTGTAAGATTACATATCAGGTGGTTGTTTTAGTCAGTCACATGCCTCCCTGCAATTAGACTACAGCCTTTCATGAGTCATTTATTTATAAATTTGACTTTGCTGTTGGTTTTCATGTATTCAGCTGTTGTGCATCATTGTACATTTGTGTTGACACTACTGTTTTATTGAGAAAGACTTGAGTAATAATCTTTGAAATACCCTGTTTGCAATTTAACTGATTTAATCTTAACTTTGACTGAATTAAAAGTTTTAAGCCAGTATTTGCTGATCTAGCACAGTTTTGAATGCACAGAGAACAGTGCAGCTAGTATTACTAAATATGACATTGCCCAGAAGTAACATGATCCCCTTATACTTTCTGACCCAATGTGGGAACAGCAACGACAAAAATAAGATGATGTGTTGGTTACAGATCAGCCCAGAGGAATTCTGCATAATTTGCAGAGACACCAAGTTCACTGCTCTCTTTGTTTTAAACATAACAGAAAAAAAAGACAGAAAAGACAAGTGAGAGATGCAAAGAAGAAGGAATAAACACAGGGCATGAAGCAAGAAAGACAGGCCTTTTTATAAGTAGCGGCAAACACAAGAGTGAAAAAATGTTTTCAAAAGTAGAGGGAGAAGGAAAAGACAAAGAGCGCAAATAAAGATGGGGTTCACAACAAGAACTGGAGTGAGTAGACAAAGAACAAAAGCTGAGAACAAAAAAAAAAAAAGAAAAACTAAACACGAGGTAGAGGAGAGGAAAGGTAATATAAAACAGAAACGCAAACAAAAAAACATCTGAGATAGACATAAAAAACATCTGAAAGAAAGACGAGGCAGAATTAGAGCGAATGAGGAAGTATCCCATAAGTGAGCTTGTGACTGTCACAGCACTGACAGAGGAGAGAGGGGAGTCATTCATAAAAGCAGCACATGACTTCATGACTGTTACATACTTGTACCGCCTTGACCTCAATGGTTTGAACCGAAAATGACTCGAAAATGTTCTACCTTGGTGCTGCGGACTCTCTCTCTCACTCACACACACACACACTTTACACTTATTTCCTTGAACAATCTGTTGATCTCAAATGGAAAGCGCATGCATGCAACAGTTTAATTCTGGTTACATACAAAAAAAAGAAATGCCAAGAACATAACAAGCATGGCTTCTTTGAAAAGATACACCCCTAGTTACCAAATATGACATCAAAGATATGTGAAACTCCATCCAAAAGCATATTCGTCAGCTTCTTTCTTATCAAAAACAGAAGGTGCGCTTCAACACAAACCCATTAATCCACATTATGTAACGTGGCCTCAGATGAAGAGCAATCAATCTTTTTCATCACCAAAACACCTGGCACTAAAAACCTCTGCCTTGTTAACTCAAACTGCTAGTGCTGTCCAGGTGGAAAACAGCTACAGGTTGCCAACACTTTGGCAGAAGACAAAATTTAAAAAAAAAAAACAAAAAAAACAAGAACATTGTTCTCAAACCTGCTTTAACCGACACCACCGCAGCCACTCGGATGCATGTAAGCCTGGTTAAATATTACCGACTCCTACCTGGGCATCATTGCGAGTCTGCCAGTCTTTCCCCAGCCCTCTCCCTCTCTCTATTCCTCTCTCTTCTCCTCCTCTCTCAGCCAAAGCAGGGTCTAAGAATAGCGGTGAACTAAATTCACACAACAACATGAGACTGTCAGGTGATCGCAGGAGCACTGTGTATGCTGGACAGTACAGAGGCAGCAACAGCAGCGAGCCCAGACTGCTGACTGCCACAAAGCACTGTGATAAGAGAGTGACTGTAGGGATTTGTTTGTGAGTTGTTTCTTAATCCAACCCTTTGTTCCTCTCTCCCTTGTGTCCCCTCGCCCCTTCTTTCTAGCTTTCCTTCATCAACAAGTTCGAAACACATATGCGTAAATGTACAAAATAATCGTCCTCGTAACAAATAAAGAGCAGCAAAACAAATAAAAAAAAAAATAGTAATAATAAAAATAAAAAAGCCACACTCTTACAAATGAAAGCTTTCCAGATGTTGATTCCTCTTAAAACTTGGTTTTGTGATAAGTGGCAGTTTATAGAAGTCTCTTATTAAAGTAGGAAAGTGAGCAGTAAGTCAGTAAAGGAGGACTGAAATTTTATCCATCACAAATCTCCCACAAATTGGCATAGGGATGCTATTTTTTGTTTCCCATCACTTTATTTTTTATGGGTTTTCATGCAAGTTCATGAACTGTGGTCGCTTTGGGTAAAGTCTAAAGTTTTCATTTGATAGTAACAAGACTGGATGGCTGTCTTAAAGCTGATACATTTCTTGATATCACTGCTAAATTATTCATCTCCTTAATATCATATTATCTAGAGTACAGAGAAATGCATCATAAATTTGTGTCTCAGAGATATTTGAACATGCCAATTATACAAATTTAATCAGTCCAGGCTTAATTCATTACTTTAATTAAAATCCCTGGGTCTCGAGCCAGTTGTAAGAATAATATATAATTCATTGTTCTTCTCCAGAAAGCTAATGCACTTTGATAACAGATATTACTAACACTGTAAATGCATTAATGTGCCTTTAGAATTAACTTGTACAATGGAAGTACAAGTTCAAGCGCAACAGAAGATCGAGAGTACAGCCAAGTCGGTAGGCCGCCACTGTGATGCAGTGGGAATTTCAACTGCATAATAATGGGAGCTACATACAGAGCATATTAAATTCTCTCACTTTTTTGCATTTGACAACTCCCTTCCTTTTTCCTGAGCTATATATCTTGATAATCTCAGATTCCTGAAGAATTTAGAAAAATAATACTATTGGACAGTGATACAAACTCTGCAACAATGGGGCAAAAAAAAAAAACCCAACCCAACCACCATAGCTGCTCCCAGCCAAGGTGTATGCTGATAAAGGTCATAACAAAGCAATCAAGTTTCCTTGACTGCAGTGAGTCTGACATCAGCCTACTTACTGACCTCAAAGAGCCCTCTTGCTCCCTCTGCACTGCCACTGGAACGTCTGTGCATGTGTGTGTGTGTGTTGGTGTTTGTTAGAGACAGAGAGACAGTTACATAAATATCCCCTCGGTCCAAGCTGCGTGACGTTCTTCCGGCTGTGTGTGACAGAAGTTTCTGTTAGGCCCGGCAGCTTCTCCTCCAGTCATGATATAGTATTTTAAAAAGGCATTTTTATGGCATTTTTGCTGCAGACAACATCAAATGTGCAAACTGTCATAAAAAAGATTTTGACTGTGCACCAGAAATTACTAGTATATAAATTACTACAGAACTACACTAAGAAACTGACACACTTTTTTTTAGGTTATCTGCATTAGACTAGTAGAGTTTCATTGCTTGCCCCGTTGTTGACAACCACTGCAGATGACAACACCGTGCTAGCTTTTCTTCTGTTAAAATATTATTTACTATAAAAATCCGGTGTAGATTGCAGATACAGATTGCATAAAGGTGGTAACACATGACTTAGGTTGAGAGTGAATACTACAACCTCAGACACCGTGAGAACACAACATACATGGGCGATGTGACAAACCACACAAAAAGATATCTAGATGAAGTAAGGAAAGTTTTCCATAAGGGCAGCCTGTTCTGTAGGTGATGACTGCTGAGGTGACTTGTCCTGAGAGAACACTGCACAGCAATACTGCCAAAATGATATCTCAACACTCTTAAACTGACAGCATGACAACCAAGGTCTGAAATTAACACCCGCCAAGCACCAAACGCGGGTAGATTTTCTGTTTGGCGAGTAAACCTCAGACGGCTATCAACCACACTGGCGGTTAAGTGTTTGCGCCAAAATTGTTATGTAATAAAACATCTAGCATGATGGCTCAGAGGAAATCACTCAAGTTTGTCTCTATGCAGTGTTTTTTATGCAACTCTAAACAGTATTGTAAAATACCGTATAGGACATCAGCTACTCGACATCGCAGCTCTCCATTAAACTGTCACTTGCCACTGGTTTGCTGCTAGCTATCGTTAATTAAATAGTTATTAATACCTTATTATCTCGATGAAATGTACTGAAATGAATGTTTTGGCCGGTAAAAATATGTTTGGCCTGTGGATTTTTTCATCTACCAGCCCCTTAACAGGTGAGTCAAAGAGTTAATTTTGGACACTAATGGCAACTATGTATTTAGCTGTGTATTGTCTTGATAAACTGCCTGATGTATCACAAGTTTAATACACACGTATGAGTCCCGGCTGTACAGTTAATTGTGAGCTCAGTTAGTAGCTCAGTCTGTGCTGTGATGCTACTTTCCCATGATGGTACAAATGCATTATGACTACTAGATATGCATCGGTGCAGTGAAACAGAAGAACAGAGATCACATCTTATCTTTACATGGATGCGCCAATACTTCACACAGTCTGCCGGCTTTCCATGTAGAGGCTGGTGTATCTGTGTAATGCTAAATAGGCTGAAATTAACCCTTCAAAGAGGGAATGCTTTGCTGATGGAGAGGCCAAGTCTCACATTCTGTGCCTCTTGCCACACCAACACTTAATGCTGAGCTTCCTAACAATATAGTAAACAGCAACTCCCTCCAGGAGCTGACCCACAAGGCCTGAAAGCACCTGACTACCTGCATACCTGCTGGTTTCACTGTTGGTTATGTCACGTTACAGACTTCTGCATTCCAGCAATCACATGAGTCTGAGTAGGTGAAGATGCTGCAACGCCCAGAGGCTACTGCACTCACAGCAAAAATACATTCAAACGTCGACTGTTTTTGTGAACAGACTCGTATAACTAGAGGTTGATATTAGCTGGAATCAATCCACAGTAAAGAAGTCAGTAAGAAATGTTGTTACATATCAAGATTTACATAAACATTACATAAAGAAAATTAAATCTGCAGAGTAATACTTAATCATCAGCATACTGTTGATGTTCCTCCCTGCGTAGTGTCCTTTACAGGTCCCGCAACGAGCTCTACTTACATGTGTTTATCTTTACACTGTGTGTGAGTATGCAAGTGTGAGTCGGTATTATTAAATGACTATGTGTACGCTATGCCTTATTCCTGAGTCACGGCTTCTTATGAATCAGCAACACATGACAGAAGGGAGTGACGATTATCGAGTGTATGATTGTGTCTCATAAAGAATCACATGAACGTATCATCAAAAGAACTGAACAGGAGTGGTGACAGCTATGTAGAAATCATGGTGTAAGTTCAATTTTGCAGTTTGCAAAAACAGATTTTCTTTAAAAAATTGTGACATTTTAAAAACGGAAGTGCTCTTTACATCTCAAAATCATCAGATTTTGACTATTAATGACTGCAACAAGTATAATACATTAAAATTGTCTTTCCTCTTTGATCCAATAACTAATCAAAGGGATAAAAAGTGTAGACATGATAATTTCTCAGCCTTACAGCAAAGTGATTCTACTGTCAGTCAGCACATCCTGCCTCCCCGTCAAAGCACCTCCCCCACATGCCTCCTTGTCACTTGTCTCTCTTTCCCTTTCTCTCATCTTGAGGCTGAAAGTAGGCTAATTGGGTGATATGACAGAGTGAACTTTTTGGTTTGACTTTCAGGATCCCAGGAGACGCTCTAATCACACTGCTCATTGTCTGTCCTGTGCTGATAAGGATTTAGATAAGATTTACTCGACAAGGTTGAATGTAAGGATTTGTTTTTAAACTGACATTCAAGGTTAAAGAAAAGTGAACAAGCAAAATGAACAAACATGAGATATTTCTTTGATGGAAGTTGTCATTAAAAGCATCTTTACCATGTTCTGACAACATAGTCTTAGAAAACAAAAAAATCGAGGGTTCTTAAAGTGAGGGTCAGATGTCACTGCAGAGCCTAGAATAACCCATAAAGATCAGTACTTCAAACTAAACTACTGAATATTCAATGAACAATTCAATTTCATCTAGAGCTGCAAGGATTAATCTATTAGTTGCCAACTATTAAATTAATTGCCAGCTATTCTGATGATCCATTAATCATTTTGAGTCATTTTTAAGAAGAAAATTTCCAAATTCTCTGATTCCAGCTTCTCAAATGTGAACATTTTCTGGTTTCTTTAGCCCGATGTAATAATAAACTAAATATCTGTGGGTTGTGGACTGCTGCTCTGGGAAAACAAACAAACAAACAAAAAAAAACATTTGAGGACATCACCTTGGGCTATGGAAAACAGTTATTGACATTTTTCACCACTTTTTGACATTTTATTGACCAAACAACTAATCAATTAATTGAGAAAATAATCAACAGATTAATTGCTAATTACAATCATCGTTATTTGCAGCCCTAATTTCATCAATAACCAATCAATTAATCAGTTTAAAAAATGAAAATCAATGCCATTGTACTGCCAGCCTAACAAGCCATCTATTACACCTGTTTGTTCATAACAATAAAGGAAACAAATGCTGAAGTCTTTGTAGTAAACTATGACTGACTTATATAACCAAATACGACATGAAAATAAATGTTCAATATCACTTGAAAAGTAACACCGTCCACTGATCTTATTATGTGGTGTACTGTGCCTTTGCACCGTTTGTGAAGTCCTGCTGCCCTTGTATCATGTATCAGCATTAGCTGTGAAACTGGAGACTGTTCAACAAAATAAAGTCTTGATATTTAATTTGATTTACAAGTTCTCCATTTTTACAATTTGTCAGGTGTTGGTATGGTCATATATCAGTTCACCTCAATCTAGAAAGGCCCTAACAACCAGCCAATCGACAACAACCGAGCTCAATATCCTGCAGTGAGTGCAATATGGGCAGTGCTTGAATTGATGTACTCACAAAGTAAGAGGACATGCAGGCCTAACTAGATGTTCAGCCAACATATTAGCACTCATCAGAATGCTACTGCCTGTGTGTCGTGTGTGTGTAGCTTTTACGTAAAACTATATCTTTACCATGACCCTGCAGTTCTGAGAAGCCCGAGTGTGGCCACTTAAAATACCCCTGATAGGAACCTGATGACAGCCGCTGTCTTTACAGAACCCTGGCAGGCCTGCAACATTCACACACACACAAACAAACACACACACAGAAGCAGGCAGGCTTCCAATGCGAAGCTATACGTGACATATATGTGAATGTGCGATGCCAACATTCTTTAAATATGCATAAGTAATAATAATACTGAGTGAGGCAGTGAAACTGACACACACACACACACACACACACACACACACTTCTCTCTTCTTATTCAACTCGCACCTTTATGCCAGTAACTGAGAACACAGCCATGTGATCGGCCCACAAACATGACAGCTTGAGATTGATGAAAGCCTCACATGACACACCGAGCTATGAAAGTACGCAGTCGAGGTGGAGGAAGGACATCATGCCAATCAGGAACCTGAGACACTACTTCTCCTGTAAACCGTCAAGGAACAGGTTTCTCTATAAATATATCTGGATGTGGTGTAAAATTTGGTTCTGCAATAAGCAATATAATATGTAAATATATAATTTTCACAGATGAAGGAGGATTCTGGGATATGTTGCTTCCAGAGGTCAGCCGCACAATCATATCAAATCCAATTTGGTGAGTCTACAGTACATTTTAAAAGCACCACAAGGTTTTAGTTATTTTACAGACTAGTGCCTATTTTATATTATCTTGAAAATGCAAAGTCCACCTACAAAATGAAGCAGGTAAAAGCTGGCTTTTAGAAAAACTTTATTTTCAAAGTTTCTCATGACAAAAACTAGTGGTCTGGTTCTGAGAATCTATGTATTAGGAAGGAAAGTCAGATGTTTATCCTGACAACAATAAGGGTGAAATATTCAGAACGGCTTTATCCGTATAGCATAACTTGCTTCTTAGTTTCAGATAAATCTTTTGCTTTCAGACACCAATTTTCCCTTTTTAAACACATCTTGCACACACAAATGTCATTCTCTCTCTCTCTCTCTCTCTCTCTCTCTCCCTCCCTCTCTCTGTCTCTCTCTCTCCCTCCCTCTCTCTCTCTCTCTCTCACTCACACACACACACACACTTTTCTGTATGGCCCAGGTCAAGAAGGAAGTTTCCTCAGCGGGCACTGGTGGTAGGGGGCAGCCAGGACAAGTAGTTTGGGTGTGGGTGGGGAGGACAAAGCTGTTGGCTGACGCTCAGGCCTCTGACTGGCTGCAGTATGAACCAGGAGCTCTCAGTGTAATGTACAGTATGCTGTCCGTGGTCAGGTTTGAAGCCAGGGCTTTTTAGGCTTTCCTACCAGGGTCAGCCAACCTGCTGCCCTCTGTGGTATTCTGGACGGCACGGTGTTGTGCTGTGACAGATCTTTGGGTGATGCATTATGCAAGGCAACAGGGTTACAAAACAGCATAACTTTTTTTGAAGACCTTTTTCTTCATCCCCTGCCAGGTTTTCACTTGCGTAGCACCCAGCTAGATCTCTGGGAATTTAATACTGGACTAGATGAAGCCCAGCCCTTACTGGACTTTTTAGGTTGATGCCTGAACTGATATTTGAATGTAAAAAAACCAACAAAGTAGGCTATTCAAAAATCAGTAATACACATACTGTTTAACACACTGTTTTATTATTTTTAAATTACATTTTACATGATCTATTAGTGATAAGCAAACATTTACTTATAATACTGGTCCTCCCGATATATTAGTCTGGCTTAAAGAAATCTAGCCTGAGAATGTTAAGTTAGACCAAACATCCACTTTGAAAGCAGGAAGCGACAGGGTTTTCATTATCATGATCATTTTGGTATATATAAATATATCTCATTTCCTTCATTTGAGTATTTGCCTGAGGAAAACCTATGTTGCTTAATGTCTCTAATTAAAGCTTAAGGGAACTCCAGTGTGCAAGTACAACATTATAGAAGGACAACCTCCCAGAGAAGTTCAGGCTAGTGTCTTACTTGAAATTTATGCCCAAAGATAATTATAAACCTCAATTTATTGTTTGTGTTTATCATTATTATTATTATTATTATTGGTAGCATCGTGTCTAACTGGATCCACTCAGCTTTTCCCATCCTCCACTTTTACACCATCTATCAGACGTTCTCTTCTTCCCTCTAATCCACTAATTTTATCTGATCCCAAATCCCTTACAAACATAAATTATGTATTCTAGCCTATTCCTGCTACCACCCAAGTGTCCTCTCCATCCACCTCTCCTTCTCCATGCCTTTGTCTCCTCACAGTTCTGCCTTCTCCAAAGCAGTTCATGGCTGATGAATGGGGAACTCATGCCAGAAGTACGAAGAGCACAGCTGACCACCGAGTTAACAGAAACGCCTGCTGTCTGCCTGTTTGCTCTAGAATTGAGGCCTGCCAGCTACACACATACGCTCACAGCATTTATATCACTGGGTGCAGGGCACCTTTATGACCGTGGAACGTGCTCTGGCACAGACATGGGCCAAAGTGCAAGCGGCACCAGAAGGAGGTGAGCTTTCAGGTCCTCTGGTAAATATATCTACCATGGGTGATGGGCTGAGAGCAAAAATTTTCCGATGCAAGTGTATTTAAAACTAAATAGAGCAATTTCCCCTTGGTGCCAGACCTGACCCTGACCCAGAATGTATGTAAGAACATGCACAGGGAAACTGCAAATCAACTCTGGGAGTATAGAGTATCCCACTGGCCAGCTCGATGATGCATTGCTCACTCAGGTTGAATTTAGCCTTAGGGTACTTCAATAACAAGTACTTCTACTGCTGCTAGTCACATTACTTGTTAATATGAGAAATGCTTCATGCTTTGGCTGCAGAGATAGATGTTGAATTTAATAATTTTAGACCATTAATCACATAATCCCTTTTTATTATAATTAGTTATTCTTGTAGCCAGCAGCAGCCTCTGCCGTGGATGCACAATATCATGGTAAGCCTGTCAGTATTGGGAAATGGCTGCTTTATAACATCATGACTGATCTCATGACTTTGCCTGATGCAGCACTATGACATAGAAGCTTTTTTAAGGTTAAAAAAAACAAAGCGAACAAATGCTATTCCAAATACTTGTTACATCTTTTCTACATTTGAAGTTGAAGTAATTGCTATACATCTGCTTCAGTGAATGCCAGACACCTGCGACCAGTACAATACTATTGTGTTTATGCAAGGCATCACTCATGTAAACTAAACAATCCGAACAAAACATCCGATTCGGCCGCTTTAAACACACAAAAGCGTTTATCTGATTATTTTTTTTAAAAAAGTGTGCATTCACAGTCTATGGTCAGTCCTCGGAGGCTGAAGCCCGGCTTGTCGAGGATCTGTCTAACTATAGTGATCACATGTGCTTCAATACAGAGCACACAGTGTCCTCCGCTGCTGTCTGACGGCGCTGGCAGAGAGTACAGTACCGTCGGTAGGACTGACAGAAGCCAGCTGTACTTTGCACCAAGTTATCGGGGCTATTGCTGGCGATAAGCGACACAAAGCAGCGTGACTGTACTGTAGTTGTTTTCTTCCTACCACACAGGCTTAAATACTGTTACCCCAGAAACACAAAGAGGGACAACGGCTCAGACAAAGGAGAAAGCGGGACACTGCTTCTGCAACTTATAAGCGATTATACCGATTCGCTGATTATACCACAAGTCTAAAAAGGAAGGAAGTGTTTATTATCAACTTATTATCAGCTTATTATCATCAACACACGAGCTACAGCACTTGTGTAAACGAGGAAAAAAGTGCTGGCTAACGCGGTAAGCCGAGTCCCACCAAGAAGAGGCAGCGTGTGCAACAGCAGCAGCCAGCAGCCAGCAGCAGCCCCGCTAACGTCTGGTAGCTAGCATTAGCGTGTTAGCTGACCTCACCAACAGGCACAAATCATGAACAAAACTATACAGCGTTGATTTGTAAAGTGCCCGCGAGTTTGAAATATTCACCACGTCCAAAAAACTCTGTCATGCTTCCAAACACCACAGCGAAAGTGATAAATTACGTTAGCGTACACACGTACAACGTTACACACACACACACATACATACACGCACACACACACACACACTCACATAAAATAGCTACCTGAAAGCTGGGTCCTCTTTGCTACATCTCGGGGGCGGCGACGAAAACGCATTTCTCTTGTTGAAAAGTTTCTGGAAGAGAGTCGGAGGCATTTTGTACCAAAATAAATTCGGTACAGAAGGTCTCTTTTTCTTTTCAAATCCAAGAGCAAATCTTGTTCCTTGTAACTGTCTCCATGGGTGTCACAGTCATATGACAGGCATTAGTCACAGGAGCTGCTTGGTAACCCACTACATTTTTCTGATTGGCTGACCGGACGCTGCTGCTACTACAAAATACGTGATTGGCTGGTATTTTTGGTCCCGGTACCACGTGGTCAGTGGATTCGCTGTGTTGATGTTTTGTCGGGCATCGTGACAGCATGACATTTATTCACATGAATCAAACAAGTGCGACCCGCTGAGATGCTTGCAAGACACGAAGATGACCCACTAGAGAGATTAGTTAATTAGTTTAGCCAGAATTGTGTTAAAACAAAAGCAGATCCAACGAGGCTGATCCGTGTGTTTTCTGCGCATATGAACATCATCTGTATATGAAGTCATTACTGTCTTTATTGATTGCTGCAGATTGTTTGTTGGTTTTAGTGATGCATCTAAACCTACAAAAACTTTCTCAGATATTTTAGTCGGTCATGTTTTGTTTACAGATTAAATGAACAAAGTCAGCTGTGTAGCTAAAGTTTTCCCACGTATGCATGATGAACTTCAATAATGATTAAAGTGAATCAAAGTGAGTTATGTATTTATTGTACATTGTACATTAATTTTATTTTTATTTTTTTATTAGACATTTTTTTCTGACGCTCATAAATGAGTGAAAGCAGATAGAGGACTCACAAATATAGAAAACTACAATGAGAAACCTAAAAAAAAAACCTTACATTCTATCTTTATATTTATCTTACATTACACCTTAAGATCAAACACATATGCAAGAATAGTAAATAAAAATACACAAACATATTTCACATATACATTGGAAAAACAATCAGTCAAAACATGAGAAAGGATGGCTTATCTAAGAAAACACAGGTCTGACATCTAGTGGTCATTTTGCACCATGCATTTTTTTCTTTTTTGATAGTGTTAATGCAAATTAAACAGGAAATCCGGTTTGCTTGAGTGTTTACAGTGCGTGAAAATAAAGAGCAAATGAAAAGTGTATTTCATAAACAGATATATTACAACCAACTGTGTGAATTGGCTCTGTCCCTTGCCCAAGGACACAAAGCCATTGCTGGAGCCTTGACATCCTGTCTTCAAGTCCACACATACTACTTTTTACTTCTTTCTCCTTTCAACTTCACACATCATGGAACAGCAGGTTCTGTGCGTTTAGCAGCTGTGAGAGGAAATAAAGAAAAACATCTGAGTCTAGCACATCTTTGTCTTTCTCCCTGAAAGAACTCATCCCTGTCAACATCACTGACAAAGTCAAAAAGTTTGGCTTCTTTTGAGCTGATCTCATCCGCCCCGAATGTGTCTGCATCAGGCTTAATCTGCTCGGCAGGGCTGGACTGACAGACTGGCTTGCTCTCGTTGTGAATAGTTACTTTCATCGCTGGGATGGTTTTTGCTTCAAAGGTCTCGGCAATGACGGGGCTTTTGAACCATACCTTCTTCTTCTTGCACAAAGTAGACATTCTGATGGTGGGCTGCAGGAGCAAAATTATATTTGAGCAGAATGACTCAAATGAAATTGTATACATATTTGAGATGACATGTAATAGATGATAGCCAGTTGCTTTTCTTACCTTTGGTGGTGTTTTCCTCTTGAGGGCTTTTTCTACAGATTGAGGAAAGAAAAACACAAAACTACTGATTATGATTTACATTCACTGTATTGAATTTATGTTTATGTTTTGAATTTATGAAATGTAATAATATATATAATAATATTTGTTTCATTATGAGATTGTACAGTTTCATATTCAGATACACATCTTGATAAATGAGATTCTTTACCTGATTGAAATGGGTCCATATGTGTTTTAGGCTCAACCTCAATTACTCCATGGTTACTGCACAGAGAAAAGTACAGTTATTGCACCAGTTTTGCTCATGTACATCAGTGTGTACATCAGCATGCACATACTGTACAATAATCATGTCTTTTCTGGTGACTTGATACCCTCTGAGCCATCACCGATCCAAAAGTATCGGCACAACAAATGTTGCATGTTACCTAACAAACCTACCTGAGCTCAGAGTTCTTCTCAACGAGAATGGTAGAGGCATCTGCAGACAGAAGTTTAATTCTTATTAGACAATAAGGATGATACTAAAAGTTGGCTCTTGTTAAAATAACAACTTGAATCTGAAAATATATGCTGTCAATGTTGTTTTTTTCAAGTAGTTTTTTTAAAATGGGATTTTAACAGTTGGTGGAAGGCTCAAGCATCACGAAACTCACCCAAAACATACCGTAAATAATACTGTAAACCTTCAAACTTAAAAAGACTATTTTACCAAATGTATTTCTTAGACTCCAGCTCAAGCTACAGCTGAACAAGAGTTAATACATTTTAAATCTATGATCAAAATGCCTTAATAATCAAAAATAATTAAAAAAAACCTTGAAACTATTTCAACTCTAAATAACTATCTAATGGGGTTTGAATATCCTGAAAAATGAACTGTGATGACCTAGTTTCTTATTACACCTAGTTTGCTGTTTTCCCTCTTCTTAGCAGTCTGTTTTATTGTTCAATTAATGTCTTTTTTATTGTGTCTTGATATTAAACAACAAGAAATGTGCTTGGGATTTTCTCACACTATTACCTATGATGTTAGAAATGTTGGGGGGATGATGCATGTGGATGCTCTCAGCGTAGCTCACATCCAGCAAGGTGGAATTTTTTATGTGAAGATGGAGGCCCAGCATATCATCCTCAATGGGGAAAGTCAACGTTTCCACTGTGAAGAGAAGAGAAGACAAGAGAAATCATTGGAATAGAATAAGCCTGTAATTTGGTCATGTTTTTACAATTATACACACACCATAGTTCTCTTTTCTGAAGATTTCCGGGGAGGGAAGACTGCTGGAAGTTGTAGAGGTGGAAGAGTAACAGTCTTCCTCATCATCATCATCCTCATCAGAGCTGAAAGTCATGTCTGACTCCATGCTAGAACTTATGACGCTCTCTGGTGGTGTCACTGACAGGTTTTGCTCTTCTTTAACTGGCTTTTCACCAGATTTAAAAGCCTCTGGGTCAGGGGTCATCTGAACAGCAGGGTGACCTGATAACACTCGACGGCCAGATTTTTTATCAGCTGGCGCAGCAGGCAGGACGGCTTTGTCTCTGGGGTTTTCAGTAAATGCAGGGCCACTCAAGTGTAACACAGATTTACAGTGGACAGGTGTAATGCTGGTCTGTGTGTGTGTGTGTGTGTGTGTGTGTGTGTGTGTGTGTGTGTGTGTGTGTGTAGGATAAGCATGGAAAAGGAAGAGAGAGCACAACAAAAAATGTTTGAGAAACTTGGCAAACAACTTGAAATTAAAATATTAACATCCCAGAAAGACAATGGAAACTGTGTGAAACAGATGTCTACATACAACAATAATATTAAAACTAAAATAAAATGGTTGAATTCAGTGTTTTTTACTTGTTTTAGTGATATCAAAGCTCCTTGATTTTATTCAACATTAATATGCAGGATTCCCATACAAGAGAACATGGTTTATGCATGTCAATAGTGTTATTATGAAGAAAATATTCTATAGATATCAGTGTTTGTTATGCATACATGGAGCAAAACATATCAACCTGTATCTCTTGTTTAAAATACTCACCCACACCTGGTTGGATGTTTTAACATGCATCTCCTCCACCTCTGGTTCTTCTGGAAATGCTTCATAATGCTTATTGGATAGAAGTCTGCTGTGCTCTGAAATTTTGAATACAGCGATGTAGTGGAGAGTAAATCCAGCTAATAGTTTTATCATACTGTTAACTGTATGCTTCATTAAAAAAAAAAAAACAGAATAAGCCTACAGTTTATTCACTTTTGTAGATTAGATTAATTACTTCTAAAGCATTGCCTGCGTTATAGGAGGTTAAATAGGCCTAGATTTTAAGTTGTTAAAAACTAAAATTAGAAACACAGTTAAATTAATGATGACAAAGAAAGCGAAGATGACCATTTTACAATTAAATACCAGAGCACTCAAAACTAGCTCAGCTACCCAATGATGTTTCATAGCATATTTCCATTTCAATGTGCGCTAAAACTGCCATGTGTGTCTTTGGTGTGTTTATTTCTTACTGTTTCCTCTGTCTCGTCTGGTCAGTGCTGGTTTCATGGGTGTATCTCGTTTGTTTTGTAATCCAGTGGCACGTCCAACACGGCTCTTGAATCGCCCCATTAAAGAATAAATAAAATCTAACTCCGAGTTTACAATTGACTGTGGTGCAGAAATGCGTCTATGTAACGTCAATTATCTGCTAGTACGACTTTAAAGTTAGAACAGAGGCTTGCTTGCTGCTGTCACCTTAAAACTTTAACATTTTAACGTTATTTCGTGAGTACTGAGAAAGTAACAGCCAAAAATCATGACAGGATGCTGAAAAAATAAGTAGGTTACTATACGTTTCTGTCTGTTCTCTGGGCGGTGCTTAGCAACTGCGCACACCTGCAGATTCCATCTGTCAATCACCTGCTGACCATTTATTTAAAGGTATAATGTGTAATTATTCCACGTCAAAATGTCTATAAAAAAACAAGACCTATGTTATATATTTTGTTGAGTTGTGTACTAACATTATCCCAAATGTTTCCAACAATTTTCAAATCCAGAGAAATCTGTAATTTAATCAAAGTAACGGACCGTTTCATTTGGTCGCATGTCAATGGTGTCATACCTCTACCAAAGAGTAAACATGCACAAGATGCATACGGCGACGCTGTGTTTGTCCGCTACAATGGCGTCTACCAAAGAGTAATTTACACACATACAAGATAATACATTGGCGTTGTAGTTGCTCCACAGAAACTGTTATAAATGGACTTTTATTCAGTTTTAAGCCACATTTTCAAATTTAGGTCGCTTTTAACTATATCTTTTAGCCGGAAGAAAGATTTTAGTCATTGGATGTCTGGATCTTAAATTAGGCTATAAGAGAAATAAACCGAACAAGTGTTAGCAGCAGCTTGGCTAACAGCCCATACCGGACATCAGGTCGTCACCGTACATCGTCGGAGAAACAATGATTTTTTAGGTAAAACAGCTTTAATTAGTATTTTGACGATTTTAATCTGCGTGTACGTTTGTTTTTGGAGAGGAGGAGACCTCTGCGGATAATTCGGCTCCCAAGAGAAACTGGCCAAATGTCTGGATCTAAAGTTATAAGAGAAATAAACCGAACAAGTGTTAGCAGCAGCTCGGCTAACAGCCCATACCGGACGTCCGGTGGTCGCTGTACATCGTTGGAGAAACACTGATTTTTTAGGTGAAACAGCTTTATTCAGCGTTTTTACCTGTAATCTCTGGGTTCCTTTTGTTCTGGAGAGGAGGAGACCTATTGTACTCATTTCCAGATCTAGTTTTTTACTGGGACTCCCTTAGAGTAGCTTTGCATGATTCACAGTTCAAAAACTATTTATTTTATACTGGCCCTTTATGCAACCCCTCAGTTCAGTTTCTGTCTGAAACAGGGTGCTTTAACGTTTGTATATTTAAGACCCGCCCTCCCCATTAGACCACTCTGTTCTGATTGGTTAGCTTCCCAAAGCTGCATCACAGCCAACTTCCAGCCGCTCCAGAGGCTTCGTTTAAATTTTCTGATATCGATTCATAAAATCTGAGATTGATCTTTAAATATATGCCTTTTCTCATGGATTTTAAATCCAAAATTAATCCAGATATCTGCCTTTAGGATTGGCGGAGCTTTCAGTGGAGCAGCTCCTGCTATGTTCAACAAGATCTGGCCACAATATCTCATTGTGTGAAATCTTGTGGCCACATGTTGAACATGCCTGTTGCACAAAAGTTTTGTGAGACAATCACAGCAAAGTGTATGTTTTCGTGAGGTATTAGTGATGTTTACATTACAGTAGGTGTGTTTGTAGCCATCTTATTCACACTGGCTGTCTGATGATTCAATTAAATCTTAAGTTTAAGACTGTAGAGTCTATAGATATTCACTATATTGTGTTGACTGCTGTAGTATGTTAACCTGACGCACCAGATGGTTTGTTACACAGAACCATCTGAGAAACTGTTTGGAAAAGGGCAGGCACTTCAAAAAAATACTTGGCAGGTGATTGGATGAACCATCTGTCTATCACCATCTATCACCGTCTTACCTTATGAGGCAGCTGGATCTGTGAGATTGGGAGATAACAAGATCACGAGAGAATCCTCATAGGATGCTGATTGGTCTGAACCACTGGTGGTTTGGACACAAGCGCATAACTTGAGGTCTGATAAGATGGATTCTTGCGTGATCTTGTGAGCTTGCAATCTTGCAAATCCAGCTGCCTCGCAAGGTAAATGTGGTCATGTTAAATAAAAAGTAAATTAATGTAGCTGCTTTGGGGTCAATTCTTAATGTAAACATTAATATTTTTAATAATGCACCAGGTAAAGGGTTCCTTGTACAATTTACAGCATTAGTTCTCATAAAATCTCTTCCATATCCAAGCAAAACTGGTATTGTAACAGAAATATCCCCAACTGAATCAAATCGAGACCTTGCCAATTGAAATCGAATTGATACTCAGCCCTAGTCGAATTTCACTTCTTTTTCTCATTCTTTACTCAAAATGTCAACTTCTCAAATACATCCGTACATGTTTGAGCTGGAATCCAATCCGAAATATGAAAATGACCACCTAAACAACACATGGAAAAACCTTAGCAACAACCTTAGCAACCAAGGCAATTGAATGTACAGCCATTTACGGGCACCTGCAACGATCTGACTTTAACTCGTCAGCAAGGTGGTAAAAAACACCACAAACGAAGCGTTCAGAGCTGTTGAAGCCCTGGCTTTTGACTTGCAGGGAGCAGTTCTACATATGTTAACCTGAAGTTTTGGAACTTTGATAATGTTTAACATATCTGACATCATGACAGTATATAAATAACATAAAACCACAAAAAACATAATAGGTCCCCTTTAAAGTTGTAGACTATACAATCACTTTTTGACACAGGTGTACAGGTGTCTCAAGCAATTGCAGCCATGCTCTCTGGACATTTTTATGCCTCTGACTTGATTAAAATCTATTTTTCAAAGTGTTCAGTGGATGTTTTGTTACATTGTATCTGCTTCGATGCTGGTGTAGACAGATGTTATGAGTGTATGTATTATCACTAGTATTCACTGCCATCTAGTGACCACAGTGAGTTATTCCAACATTAAAAGTGTGAATTTCAAATTGAGGATGTATTTGTTAAAGATCCCCTCCAGACATGTTTCAAGATGTATATAAAACAATTTTCTCTGAATAATAAATTGTCTGATATAGTTTTTCCACAAAAATTCAATTATCTTGTTAAAATCCTTAAAATTACATCTACTCTTTCTCCCTCATTAAAAATTCAATAATCTATAAATATGCATTGCAAATATATTTCATTTCAGTAATTTGCCAGCTGGACACAAGATGTCTCCTACTTCACTGTAAAGTTCATTCTCAGTGTTTGTGCACTGTAGGGTTCAAGTCTATGTCACACGTGTAAGTTAAATATCGGATCAAAATTGGTTTCCAAACTATTTGTTATGTCACAAATCATGCATAGGCCCACCCCTTAAAATTGAATTTTCATTGACTGCATAGAAACTTTCCACTTTCTGCAGATAAATGTGAAAACAGCCTTCTTGTGTCAAACTCATCATTCTGCACAGTGAAGCTCAAACATCCAACTGCAGGAACAAGAAGAAAAACATTTTTTGAGTGGAGGGGAAACTTAAATACAAATCAAAATTAGCGTCATTATTACAGATGACAGCAGTGATATCGTAATTGGAAATAGTTGTAGGTTATTCATATCGATATAGATTAGTTAATGCATTTTGGTCTGCAGTGGTGGAAAGTAACCAAGTACATTTCCTACAATTTTGGTACTTTACTTGAGTATTTCGATTTTATGCAACTTTATACTTCTGCTGCACCACATTTCAGAGGCAAATATTGTCATTCTTACTCCACTAAATTTGAATTTTATTTTATTTTCAGATTAAGATTGTACATACAAACATATAAGATTATATAATGCAATGCTAAAGAATAGACCAGTGGTTCTTAACCTTTTTGGCTTGCGACCCTTTACAAAGCCTCTGGTTAGGACTCCTTGTCGTATTTCAGATGTCTATGAGCTGCCAGCAGGTTCCTCCAAAGATGCATTTCCCTTCTAAACTTCTCACATGGTTTCATTTAAATAATAGTTTGAAGTCTTAAGAGTAGTATCTAATGTTTCACAAGAGGGCACGGATTAAAGAATAGTTAAAAATATGAATACAAAATGTGTGCTAAAGAACTTTATTTTTGTTCTTTCCTGCCACATTAATCCTCTCATGATCAGATTTATCTTTGACCCTTTGACCCCCAGGTTGGAAACCACTGGGCCAAACTACTATGTTATAAAAAACTGAATATAAAGTAGTTAAAAGTAGCTCCACCTTCACCAGCTACAACAGTAACATGCTGCTTATGTATTCATACAACAGTACTAACAATCTAATATTATTTTTCAAAAAAGAGTACTTTTACTTTTGATGCTTTAAATACATTTAGCTTATACTATTTCTGTATTTTTACTTAGTTAGAATATTTAATGCAGGACATTTACATGTAATGCAGTATTTTTATTTTATATTATTGGTACTTTTACCTAAGTAAAGAATCTGAGTACTTCAGTACTTCCATTTTCAAACACTGAATACATCATGAAAAGAAAACATGACACTAGTTTAAAATCATTCCAGATTATCTTTTATTTCATTGCCCTTGTCCAATTCCCTGCCCTCCCTTGTTCTTATTGCTGCACTCAATCATTACAAGGATATGGTGCTGATTCCATTTTACAGCAGAATAGATAAATAAATAAGTACAATTCATCTCACTACACGCAAAAAGAGAGAAAAAAAAATCCATTCAAACCATTGATTTAATAAATATGCTTACATCTAGCTGTCCTCATTTATGTACATCCACATTGTTTATGCTTTGGGACGGTAATCAACTTAGAAAGCCTATACATTACTTCTATATGTAAACCCTCCAGAAAAAACAAAACAAAACATTTCTTTTGTTTAAAAGTCGACGGTTGTTCTATTTTCCTTCAGTGAGTGGAATTCATCAGCTTTGCCTACGTTACAAAGCCTTGCACTAGCAGCAGTGGCTGTGGGCAGCCGCATACAACCTGCTTTAATGGCCACAAAGACATCTTTTTCAAGTCAAATGCTAACGGTCCCAGCATTGCAGGGCAAACTGCATGCATTGCCCTGAGCCCTGGTTTTGCATTATTTCTTTTTTCCCCCGTTTACCTGACATAATCTTTGTGCAAAGATGGATGAGAAAGAAAGTTGTACTGGGAGTGTGAATCTTGATGATTGTTACAGTATGCCAGTCTTTCATATAAACAAGGAGCACGCATGCTAAACTGATGATCGCAGCCATGTAGAGATGAATGAATGAATGAATTAATTAATGAGAGAATATGTGAACTGTAATTTGGAAGTGGTGCTAACATCAAGATGCTCTACAGAGAACAGTGTGGACTGCAATGATTTGAAAGGCAGGAGCTGCTACTTTTCTGAACTTTATCTTAACTTTGACCTCAAACAGGAGGATGTGGTTTTGGACTAATTGCACAACATCTGGGTTGAAGTTTAATCCCTTAATGGCACTGCTGTCCATAGTTTGTTCAATCAAATGAAAATCTACTGTTGTCCACTGGGGATGAAGTCCATTACTGCCCCACAGGGTTTCAGCATTATCACACATCTAGAAATCTCCTTGAGCTACACTATAGACAAAGACATCACGCTTGCTGTCGTACAACTGTGGATTTAACTCGTTTTAGGCTGGAAGGTTTGGAGTGATGGAGGAGAGAAGAGAGGCAGAGTGATAGTAAGAAGGAATGGACTGCTCAGTGTAAAAAGTGCTGATGAGTTTTTGCTGCTGGGGACAGAGCTTTTGATGGTTTGTTTGGGTGGATAGCAGAGAGCAAGTTTGGCTTGTTTTCCCCAAGCATGTTAAGCCTAAGGTGTCACATATCTGTCCCGATGCAGGTCAGTGGTCATAGAAGATCTTAGACTTAAGATGCTTGAAGGGAAATGAGGTCCGCCGGCCTTCACATGGAGATGCTGCTGTAGAGCTGGTCGATCTTATCCTTGAAGAACTCCTTCAGCTCCGGTCTCTTAGCCTTTAATGTTGGAGTCAGGAGGCCGTTTTCAATGGAGAACATCTCGTTATGGATGTAGATGTTCTTCACCTTTAATAGGAAAAATCATTAGAAATCATCAGAAAAGATGTCAAAGTTAAGGTTGTTGACATTATTACTTTCATCAAGAACAATTTTAGTCAGCTTATATAAAGTTAAAAAGTGTATATAACATGTCATATATGCAACAAGCCATATTCAAAACAAGTATCTCTGTTTACAACTCTTAACAAAAGATGATGCAACATAGTTATTTATGTAACACGCTTTCAGAGACACTCTGTTTCACATTCATAAACGTGATGATGTTTATGTTTTGCTGTGTACAGTAACTACAGTATATCTATAACCTGCTTCAGTGAAAATATTTGTTTGTTCGCTTATCCTGAGTGATTTGTGAACAACTGCCTTGCTCAAGGACTGTATAAAGATATACAATACATGGTCATATTATAGCCTCAAGACCAAGGTTTTTGTATATATTTCCCAAGGAAAATACAGCCACAACAAAAGGCAGACCAAATATCCATACTGTATATTTTTGCCTAAAACCCAAACATATAACATACAGTTACAGTACAACAACCGCATGCTTACCTGCTCAAAAGAGTGCAGGCAACTGGCTTTGCCGAGACGCACCAAATCTTCAAGGATTGCCTTCTTCAGAACCTGTTAACAAAAGAAGTACTCTTCCTTAGAGCATTCTCAACATCTATTATTAACAGCGTTATTTGGGGGTTAATTGTATTGAACAAGTGTTTGAGCCACGTGCCACCTACCGTGTTTTTACAGAGGTCTTTATAGGTGCCTAGTATGCCTTTCTTCTTGGCCCATTCAGGCATCACTTCTGGGTCAGGAACCACAATTCCCACCAAACAGGACTGTGTGGATCAAACACAAACATAAGATAAAAATGTCAAAAGATTGTGTGCTAATCCAGTGTCAAAATCAGCACCAGATAAGTGAGCACGTACTTTATTTGTCATGGTTTCATATGGAGTAAGAACTTAAGAACTCTCAGGCTCTCAGGAGCCACTAATATTTTCACGCCTTGGAAAAGCTAAGAATCTGAGCTGGAAACCTGCGCTTATCAAGGTCTATGAGACATCAAGATACTGTGTTTGTGTGTGAGTGTATCAGTTCTCTTACCTGCAGGCTGTCTCCATGAACATAGAGCTGTGCCACAGGTTCACTCCTAATGTAGATGTTCTCGATCTTCTCAGGGGAGATGTACTCGCCCTGCGCCAGCTTGAAGATGTGCTTCTTCCTGTCAATAATCTTCAGCGTGCCATTCTAGAGAGAAGAGGAGTGGTTAAACAAAAAGATGACGAGAGGAGGACACAGGATAAAAAGTCCTCCTGTCAACACATTAAAACTTAAAATACATCACTATTATTATGCCTAAATAATGGAGTCTGATGTGATCTGTATGTACGTACAGGTAACCATTTGCCGATGTCTCCAGTGTGGAGCCAGCCATCTGCATCCAGCGTCTCGGCAGTCCTCTCCGGATCTTTGAGGTAGCCCTTAAACACATTTGGTCCTTTCACACAAACCTGGATGGGAGATTAGAAAAGTGGACAAAGTTAAAGGAAGTGGAGGTGAAATATATGCACTGTATCTCCTGTACAAACACTAACACATGTTTGTAAAAGTAGGAAAAAGTAATGCCTTTTTTATTCTTATAATAATGTATATATGTATATTAAACTTTTTTCCATTATAAAATGCATTGAAAAAGCTTAGAGGAATTATTTTTCTCAATAGTGTTAAGGTTTCTTTTTGTGTGTTTGCATATAAACAAACCTTTCTGCTTTAGTAACAAATTTACAGTGTTGTTGCTGTTTTACACATCTCATATCTGACCTTGTTTCTTTATCTTGGCATTTTAAGATATTCAAAGCCAGGTGGCATTGTAAAACTTGTAATGAGCTCAGAGTTACCTTTCTAAACATGCGCATGCATAGTCAGACTATGCATGTATATACAGCATGTTTCTTTCACATTCATGTTGCTTACCTCTCCCTCCCCCTTAGAGGCAAAGTAGTTCTTCTCAGGAACATCCACCAGTCTGATGAGGTTACATGGCAGCGGGGCCCCGACATGACCTGTGAGTCAAAACAAGAAAAATCATTAGAAACTCATCAAAATAACTTCTTCAAACCTCATATTTTTCATAGGACAGATAAATAAATAAAATATCAGAACTGAGCAGCAGGGGGTGATGTGAGACTACATTTTGATATCAGATAACACTGATGAGTGTTATCTAACAGTCTTTTAATTACTGCCTCTGCGGAAAGTAGCACAACAGGCTGAGGCACTATTTACTGCCTGATATGCAAATATACAATATGTAATGTGCCATTTCACTCCCAGTGTTTGTTTCACCTCAAACATATGAATTCAAAGGCCAAGGAAACTAATTTCATTTACATGAGGAGCTTTTTACATTTACTTAAGCAGACTTTTACTACATTATGTTTTCTTCTTCTTCAGTCAAACATGAGCAAATGAAAAGTACTTGTACTTGACTACTCTTTTCATGTTTAATGGATGCTTCCAGCTGCATTTACAGTAAATACTGTACATTTGTTTATTCGATTACTGATTCAGACAGAAATTCAGACCTGTGTAAAAGAAGAAAATAAATTTGGCTGATAAAGACTTAACTGTCTTACAAGCCAAAGTAGCTGCTTAATACTAGATAAAAGGTCAAAGGTTATGATTGAGAACTACTGTATATTCCAGATCAACAATTACATTAGTGTTATTTTACAATAAGAATAATCTAATTCTGCATTGTTAGTTTTTCTCAGGGATTTTTACTAAAGCAGATTTTACTGCAAACTAAAGTAATCAGGCTTGTAAAAGACAGGTCAATGAGTTGACCTTATATGCTCGCATGACCTTATATGGGACTAATAACACAGTAATTACACTATGCTAACACTAAAAGAGCTCTTACACACATTACGAAACCCTTATCACTGAAACCGTCCGGCTGTGCAAAAGTGACCTATATATGCGTTGTATCTCAGTATGTCTGATCAATATCTTGAGTTTCAAGATAACAATCATGACTCATCATCTCCACCTCCACCTGTGCTCCAGGAACTAAGTAGATTTATTTACTGAATTTAAAAATAGATCAAAGTGCTCATTGTAGTTCACCCATTGACCATTGACCTTATTTAATACAAAAACACATGTTGTTGAAACTCTGTCTTCACAGTGTAAACAAATGTATCTGGTTCACCAGCCTCCCTGGAGCAGCACTGAGCTGTGTGGTGATTTTGGTGTAGTGTTATTTCGTATTATGTGTTCAGTGATATTCATGCATGACCAGACTCAGTCACAGTGAGCTTATTATAAGCTGGACTGCAACTACGTAGATGCACATGGACAAAAAATGTGAAAAATCTTCTCTTCTGTATGTGTTGGTTGATTAGCTTTCTCTGGAATAAACAGGGCACCATGTTGGAATACATCTTCCCAGCATCTGGTTGCCATGATACCAGCCTGCCACAACATTTCCCTCACCCTCTTACCCCCATTATAAAATGACCTTTTACTACGAAAAAGGTCATTTTACAATGTAATATTGACCTCTCCGTCACAATGATGAATTGGGCTCCCAAACTACTTAACGCTTGACAAGGTTTCTGATTGTATCAAATAGAAACCACAAGAATTATAAAAATGTGGAATTTCTGTATGAACTTAAATTTTTTAAAACACTTTTTGGAACTTTTTGAAGAAACATTTCAAAACTTATTATGTAGACCTTTAAATAATCACCATTTTTTTGTGTGTGTCAGGTCCTGTGCATTGCAGTTCACATTATGTATACTTTATTTAGATTGTTTAAAGTAGATGTTACTCCCTAATAGGTCAATGAGGGGTAGTTTATGTGTTACAAGGTATCTTTAATAATAATTATAATTAACATTTCTAAAAGTTATACTGACCTTCAAAAAAACAACACATTATCTTCAGAATATACAACTGAAATAAGAAACAGCTGTAAGGTATTCAAATGCAACAGTTTATTTTAGTTTAACTGTGGCCATAAATCTATACTTTTATGACTGTCTTCAGAGGAAGACATACTAAATCAGACAACACAGCCTGATTCATTGACAGCAATAAGTCTACATAATTATATATAGCTTACATGGAAAATTACCATCAAAGCCAAGAGGTTTAACACAACAGTGCGGTTCACTAGAGGGAAAATATAGACAGGGAGCTACTTGTTTTTGTACACGCATGCTCACCTTGGCATTCACCTACAAAATAATTTTAACTGTTAATAATGTTGCCTAACAGCTCTTTCTTCTCTGCCTGTCTCATCTTTTCAAGCCTCTCCCTTTTTTCCCCTTCTCGATATACTGTATATATGACAGCATCAGCCTCACTCTCTCTGCTGAGTTTTTCCGATCTGTAAAACATTTACTTGGAGCAGAGCTGATAAGGCCTGAGAGACTGCCTGAGCAGACACATCATCATCCTAACAGCTGTGACCCTCATGATGCAGTGCACAGTCACAATTTTGAACTGATCATACGCAAGTTTATGAGGTAAAAAGAAGCATGGCTAACCTGATTCTGCATCTTGATAACTGTCGTGAGAACAATTATCAAGGTTACAAACCCAGTGACCTCAATTAGAATATTCCAACGTAGGAGTTGTTTATTCCTTAAAATATGACTCAACCTCATCATCTCTAGACCTTTGAACTGAGCTTACAGTCAAGTAAACATGTTCAGTAAGTCTGACAGAGATAAGAAAGAGCTGACTTTCTTTTCTAGGCTTGTTGCATTAAAACTTTCTCACCTGGGGTCCAGTCTCCAGGTGTGGTGAAGGTGCAGCCAGCTGTGCATTCTGTCTGGCCGTACGCCTCGTAAACCTACGCAGACACAGACAATGAGGAGAGAGAGAGTAGAGCATTAAGTGCAACTACTTAATGTATTTGTGGGTGTATATGTGTATCTGTGCATGTTCTGACTGATATGTACCTATCTTTGTGAGGACTCATTTGAGTTTTAGATTTTTAGGTGAATTCGTCTCGTTATTATTTCTTCAAAGGGCTATTTGATAGTTCAGACATTTAGGGCAAAAGTTAGAACTAAGGTTAGAGTAAGGGTTTGGGTAGTTGTGAGGTTAGTGTTAGTGCTTAGAGAGTCTCCACAAATATAGAATTATAAACATGCAGTGTGTGTGTGTGTGTGTGTGTGCGTGCGTGTGTGTGTTTGTGACCTGGCATCCCAGAGCTGCTCTGAGGAATCCCAGGACATTGGGCGAGGTAGGAGCCGCTCCTGTTATAATCATCCTCAGTCTTCCTCCAAGGCTGGCCTGTACAAACACATCATTAATACAAGGGGGGCGCAGTTATTTTCTGTTTTTCTCAAAAAGCAAAAAATGCTCCAGGAATTTCTTAGTGTTCTAGGAATTTCTTTATTTGGCAATATGATGAAGATCTGATAATAATAATAAAAAAAGCTTGAAAATTCTATGAGCTGTTCTCATCACAACTGACACCTTTTACTGTAAATGACATTAAACAAGGTTGTCTTGCAGGTTGTGTGGAAATACAAAGTCCAGGTGAAAATCTGTTTAAAACATTCGGCTCCTTTAAAAAAAAGTTATTTTTAAATGCAAACAAAATCAGAGAGTCCTTTCAAACAGGTGTTGTGACATAAAATCACGCTTGGAGTGCAAGGGTGGAATTCATCATTTACCTTAAATTTGTCTCTGAAATATTTCAAGTGAAACTCTAACAAATACACAGAACCTGATGAAATTAGCAGTGGAGGTGTATCAGCATACAGGAGGTTCTGCTGTGGTGATGCTGTTGCAGGATGTCAAACGCTATTTACCTGAATCTTACTGAAGAAGATTTTGTCCCAGATACTGTCACTGCGAATGATCCCGCTGCTGACCTCAGCACCTTTTCTCTTGGCGGCAAAGTTGAGCAGCCAACGCTTCAATGGGCTGTTAGCCTGGCTGAAGATCTGCAGAGGAGACAAAGACAAAACACACATTATTTCGTTGGGGACAGTCCCCTCTCTTTCCACCTGCTGAAAACACTGAAATCTATTTCACTTCATTGCCAGTACATTAAGAAGTAGGCAACACTACTCTCATTTCAAGAACACAACTTTAATGTCTCCTTTTACATTATTCTTCATTACAACTCTCTCATGCACTACTGAAATGCATACCGCAACTTCACTCTATCCTTAAAACCACAACTACAGTATTGAAAAAGACTTCACATGACTCATAAAGTAGTAGCAGTAGTAAACAATTTCATTTGATTATCAAACCACAAATGCCTGTCAAAGTGGGTGAGTTTCACAAACAGTGCCAGTTTTTAAAGCTGGCATTTTGTTTCTGAAATACATGAGCTGAACCAAACAAACTGAAATGCGCCATCATCTGCAGAGCAAGCAAACAGCAGTTTCTTTGAAAGCCTTTCCTGTGCTATCTGTTCATCTCACCTTGTCATACATGCGGTTGAGCAGTCGAGGCACCACAGGGAAAATGGTCGGCCGCAGGGCCTTCATGTCATCGGGGAGGAGACGGATATCGCCCTGATAAAACCCGATCCGTCCGCCATGGCAGTACACCACAGACTGCAAAAACAGACAAATAGTGAACTTACAGCTATTATCTATCTGCTTTATTTTACAGACAAAATTCTAACACTGACAGGGTGAAATTTTTCGAGTTTTTAGGTATTTAGTAATACAAATCAAGTGACATTATTACTAAAAATGATGGAAATTGATGGAAATAACCTTTATTCATATTGCGCTTTTCAAAACAATAGTTCAAACTCCATTAGAGAGAAAAAAACCCTTTATATTTATGAAATACTGGTGGATACTTTGTGCTGAGTGGACATATTAGTATTATGATAAGTAATACTACTAATACTAGTAATAAGAGATACATGTACATCGCAAATGGGTTAATTACTTATAAATTTACAAGCACTTTTTGGGCATTCATGTAAAATCACCACTTGTAATGAAGGGTTCTCATTCCCACACTCTACTGTCAAGTCTCATGTCACTGAACAAAATGAGGAACTTCACTGTTTGCATGTGAAGTTTCAGTATCACTGTTTTACATTGTGATGTATTAGAAAATGCTGTCTTTGTCAATTATGTCAATGATTGTTAGAAACAGAGGAGAGCCTCTGCACACAAGGATCTACACACTTTATGATAAATAAACTAAAATAAAGATTTGTGGAAGCTGTTCTTTGTGTCTTCTCTGCAACTAGAATAATGTTTGAGCCTAAAATGAACTGAGTTGAACTTACAGTAACTGAATTGTTTTGCAACAAAGCATGCTACTGTACAGTATCTGCTGAGACACAGCAGTCTCACAGTATCTGTGAGGAATAAATACCAGTGCTCGTAGAGTATTAACTCAAGTAAGCAGCAGCAGACGTGGCTCAATAGTCAGTAATGATTGACTAATGAGTAGTTAAACTTCTGACTGCTGCTACTCTCACCACCTCAGGAACTTGCACCTGGGGGTGTAAGATAAGAGTGGTGTTGATGACTACATTTTAGCAATGTTGACTCAAATCAACAACCAACAAATCAGACATTTTTAAAAAATGAATGTGCAATATGCAAATTTTGCTGCAACTTGGAGACCGACTGTCAGGGACATTAATACAAACTGATGGGAACTTGTGAGGGATATACATGCATTTGAATGAGAATTTGCTCAGTTGACCTGACTTTCAAAGTGATTTTTCCCACACACACAAATCACCAGACATCCGATTTGAAGATTGTGACACTTCCACAGACTGAATGTGGACTGAAGGTTAACACAGCACACACCCTTGTGTTGTCATGCGACTGTGACAAAAATGCCGCATATGTGGACCTCTTCCTGTTTCTGAAGTCGGCTGAGGACACAATGAAGCAGAGGATCTGCCCTCTTTTTCCCCTTTGACGGAGACATCACCGGAATCAGATATGCAATGTTATGTTGGTGTGTGAAACTCTTGAACTTGCTTCTATTATGTGATCTGATGTGCTGCCTTCTGGTTGAGTTAGGTGGTTTCCTGTGTCTGACTCTCACGCCACTTATGGCGTTGTCTGTTGCAGGCAAACAAACCCGGCTGGTTCAACCTGATGCAACCCGATTGGCTGCGTGATATGCAGGCTCTTGATATGCACAAACATTCATACACATCTACACACTAAATAATTCACTTAATGAAACAATCATACCCGAGATTTCTGCAGTATTTAAAACATTAAGCGGGGCTTAAGCTCATTTAAGGAAACAAAAAATGCAGCCTTAGCACATCCTCTTTCAGCTGTTTAATGTTTGATGTGAGGTTTTATAATAGATCTTGAATGCATGCTGAAAAGCAGTCCGGCAAGATCCACAACCCCTTGATTGACAAAGTTTGATTCCATAGATTTTCCATTCTCCATTTTCAGTGAGAGCAACTTCTGCTTTGTGCCAATTTGTCTCTCTCTGAGGTCTTCAGGATAACTGTTGTATTTGCTGTCAACATCTAGTCAAAACTTGGCATGAAACTAAAACCCCACTGTGAAAAACTGAAGCTAAAGAGTTACCACTGTGAGAGAATTTGTGTCAGAGGAAAACATTTTAGTTTTTATATTTGGTTCTGTTTTTGAAACATCAAATCCCAAACATAAATGAAACCTTTCTCTCCAAAATGGAAAAAAAGGACTCATGCATTCATTTGTTCTCAGCAAGAGGGAGAAACAGCCAATGTGTCTGGGTGTGATGATAGAGAGCAAACACAAAACAGGAAACATGAGTGGGTGCACTGTAGGGTCGTTAACAGCAGTGGTTAAATCAGCAGGTTTATGAGATTGAGTTTTGCTGTGGATGTGCTATTGTACAGTAAGCTGCAGTTTTGACAGGTGACAGAGAAGACATGAACACCAAGGGTCCCTAAAATAAAATGATGCAACTGTTACTGTTTCTTTGTGAATATCACTGCGTATGTTTATATGCAACCAAATTGCTGTGGGTAATGTATCCTGATATCTTACACATCACATAAAAGGTAACCCCGCTTTCTGTAATCGTGGAGAGTGATCAAGAGAGACCCGGTTAACACAGCTCCATTTCTGGTAAGGAAACCTGATTTCTTCAGTATGTTAAGACTTAATCTGATTGTATTTTTACAGGGGAGCATGTGCATGAAAAAGGGAAAGTATCCCTGCCCTGTTGCAGCAGTACTATTGGATAAATTGAATTACTCATAACTTTGCCTCATTGTAACCACAAAGTTCAATCCCAATTCTGACTAAGACTGAAACTGAAGCTATTTTCCACAGTTGAACAGTAGACGCTTTGTAAAATCCAGATGCTATAAAGACAAATGGCTCTCATGCTGTGTCTGTCAGTCATATGTTCGAGCAAAAACAGAGCTCTTTGGGTTGACGTGTCAGCACGAATACACATAAATATGCCAGATTTGGCTCAAAAATATGATCGGAGGTATGGTAGAGGAGAAGCTTGATTAGTGACCGGCTTCAGGTAAACACTGGTTTTACAGTAAATGGCTTCTTGCAGTGCATGTAGGTGTGTTCTCAGATTTCCTGTCCTGATCTGCTTTCTCTCAATAGCCTGGTTTCTTGCGCACGCAGATTAAGAGTTCTCAGACATGTGCATGTGTGTGCTTCAGTTGATTAGGAAATGATGCAACATGCTGACACAGTTGGACAGTAAAACTAAAGAGAGAGGAAAAGCAAGAGCAAAGAGTCTCTCACTCTCTTCCTCTCTTTCTTGTACCCACACACTAAACAATCCCAAATTAACGCCCACAATCACAATCATAGCCTCTTTCACAAATCCTTCCTCCACCCCCTTCATCCTCCGCACATTTCAACAATCTCATAAACACATTACATCTCATTCCTGTGGTCATAGATCTGATTTCATCCCATTTACCTCGATGAGTCTCTCAAACATGTGAGCCAGTGGCAGGAAGGAGATGAGGCAGTCATCTTGGTTGGGGAAAATGACTTTCTGCAGGAGACAGAGGGAAGGAAACAATCAGATGACCTTAAAAATTATCCTGCAACACGGAGAGATAAGGGTTAAAAGGAAGAGCATCTGGGTGGTGGGTGGGGAGCTGGGGGGGTGGGGAGGTGGGGAGGTGGGGTGGGGTGGGGCGGTTATGAAAAGCTTCCAGAGTGTAGGACAAAGGAGGAAAGGGTCACTCACGTCTGTGACTTTGAGGAAGCCTGAGAAATCTGCCACCACGTTCCCATGGGTGAGCATGACTCCCTTAGGGTTTCCTGTGTAAGCAGACAGAAAAAAACACACCAACATCACAGAGGTGAAATACTCCTCTCTTACCCACAGATCAGTCATCCAAAAGGGGAGAGAAAGGGAATCTGACATGGAAAGACACATCTGGCTCAGCAGAACTTCCTTTTCACATTTTTCACATTTCATATCTTGAGTGTTAACTCTTTTTTTATTGTGCTTCTGTGTTCAGGAGTGACATTTAAGACATAACCAACATAGCATAAGCCACATAAGCCACTGACCGACAAATTACTAAAATGAGTTTGTCAAAGAAAGACTTTGATCTCTTCACATTGGTTCACCTTATTTAGAATGTTTCACACTTGCACACTTTAACACCTGCATTGATGGACCACAGTGTTCACAGCCTGTACAAACACATACATGACAGACTATATATGTGCTGTATAGCTGTTGAAAAGTCTACAAAACATAAAACATGACACACTTAATATTATAATTTCCTATGTTCACCTGCAATCACTAATTTAATCCTGTGAGATATTAAAATTTGAGGATGCTGTTTGTCCACTTCCAGTTATTTTCAGGTTACTTTGCCTCTAAAATCTATAAATACATCAATTACTATATAAACGCGTAACTTACTTATGGCTGATTACCAGACTTTGTTTTGAAGTCATGTACCACCATTATTTCAAATGGAATATTATTGAATCATAGAACTTCTTGTGTGATTACGATGTATTTGGTCATTCCTATAACAATTTGGTTTTTAGTTTCTGTAATGTCATTATGCACAGTCCTTTTTTTTTTATAAATACACAGTGGTTAATATGAAGCAATAACACTTAATTGTACTGTTCCTCTTTCCAGATGTGTCATCCACACACTGTTCACTGTCCAACAACTGTGAACAATGCTGTTTTAGATTCAGAGCAGAATGATGTCGCAATAAAGTCAGAGGGAGTTCTCGAGAAATGCAAACC
Source organism: Thunnus maccoyii (assembly GCF_910596095.1). Classification (NCBI taxonomy): domain Eukaryota; kingdom Metazoa; phylum Chordata; class Actinopteri; order Scombriformes; family Scombridae; genus Thunnus; species Thunnus maccoyii. Next base: position 12,003,185 of record NC_056545.1, read on the forward strand.
GATTTGAGGAAACTGAACCTCATGTTGGAGTGACTGCATGTCTCTCTCACAGCCAGCAGGTGGCAGCGTTTTCAGCACATCAGTGGACTGTGAGCAAGGGGAGTTGCAGCTGGTGCCACTTGTAAACTGACACCAGTGTCCTAAGATGACCTCACTTCTGCTCACTATTGTGTTGGTTTTTCAGTATTGTTGTTGCTGTGGGTTAAGAACTCCTGTAAAAGCAGCAATGCCTCTTTGTGCACATGAAAGTGCCGATCTTTGGTGTGTCAGGACATGCTGGGGAATCCAGAGTGAATATTTACATAATGTGAAGAAGGAGGGGGTAAATTATTCTCCTGCGATTAGATCAGTCTGCTGCTGTGAAGAAACTGTATCCATTTACTGTAAATGCCTTGTCTTCCTGTCTTCCTGAACCATTTCACGCCCCCGTGGATACATTTTTAGGCCCCAAAAGGAGTGCTTTCATTCTCAAACAAAATTAATGCTGCATGTTATTGACATTACACAGTTCTTACCTGTGGTTCCACTGGTGAAACACACAATGGACAGGTCCTCAGGTGCTGGTGGCTGTGGAGAAAAAAATGGTTTCAGTCAGAGTGAAATTGACATGCAACTTAACATGACATGAACTTCTTCTTCTTGCAGCTTCATCAACAACAAGGTGCACCAACACATCGGCAGCTATAGGATAAAGCATGTTGTATATCTATATACTGTATGTAGAGTTATATTCATAGTTATTGGCTCTGCCCCCTTGTCTCATTGTACCAGTAGTATTGCTTTAGGGCTCCCTATGTAAACTGCCAATAAATAATTCCTCAAAGTCCGTTCAGTGCACTTACGATTTAAAGCCACTCTGTATTTGATTTTCAAAAAAGAGTAAACACAAGCTTGCTGGAGGGTTTAGACTGAATTGTCAACATTCAGTGTTTACTGTTACATGTGCTGTTAAACAGATCAAGTCCATATTTGCACAAAAAAAGAAGTGGATCATTTTCAGTTATTGTAAAAAAACATTACAGAGTACATCCTTCCCCATGTGGAGTGTGATTTTGTTGTACAGTACTTACTATAGGTTTTCTGTAGTGCTCTCTGCCCAGAGCCTGTAAGAAGTAATAAATCATTATTAGAGGACCCTTTACATGCATGCAAGACAAAACTATTAGACATAGCTTAAGTGTTAGTCTTTCAGTTCTGTTTATGAATTTTCCAAACCAAGGACAACACAGGTCATCTCTGACCAGAGCATGCGTGATTCATTATTATCTGGGAACCAAAGAACAAACATTTGTGGTTTTATGTTGATGGGAAGTGAACATGCTCAGAAAACCATTGCTAAAAGTGTACAGTTGTCAAGGCCCCCTGCGTTTGTGTACAACTTGTTGTTGCAGATGTGATTGTGGGTCAAAGGTTCAACAGCAGTTACAATAACACCTCTCACTTCTTTTAAACTGCCTGGAGGACCTGATAAGCTTTTAGACCATGAGGGTTGCTTGTCATAGAAAAATGACAGTGATGTACACTTGTGATATCAGCTATATTTTTCTGTGTTTGTCTTCGCTTTTTACAACTCTGGAATGATGTCATTTTGCTATAAAATCCTTGTTTACTTCATGTAGGCATGCAAAATGTTTTCCCATTCTCTCTCTCTCTCTCTCTATGTGTTCATGATATGTTCAGAACTTATCTTTAATGTCATTCCAGAAAAAGAGAAATAGAGCAAGGAAAGAAATCTGCATTTATCTTAAATTGTCCTTCGAGATAGACACGGCTGTGACCTGCTGTTCCAGTTTCTTATGTCTGTTTGTTGTGACTGAGCTAATGAAGCATTAACAGTTACAGGAAACAGTGCAATGACTGTAAATGCCCACTTGAGACATAGAGGCATAACAACACATGACAGTCTAATTTCATGCAAGTTGTGTTGTCTATGTGTAATTTTGTGGTTGTCACATGTCACATGCGTCAGATACATAGACGAGTAGATAAAGATCTAAACCAACAAAGACGTGACCTGTTTGAGGATGCTCAACAAGTGACTTATTCTTTTGATCGTTTGTGAACCAAATCTAAACATCAGTTTGTTTTGACTGGCTGTTCATGGCATTTCTGTGATGACACAGTTGAATATTTGGATTATTTTTAAAAAAAAAATTAATATATTATTCTCTTTTATATTCTTTTAAAGACTAATTTGAACCACTCTGAGTATTTTCTAGCCTCTCTGAAGGGACCATCTGAACATAACTATTTCATATATGTGTATATTTCTTAAAATACTGTATATTTTACATCACTTGCACTGAGCTAATTCCCCCACTAGACCCTTTATAGCTTTGCAGTGATTTCATTTTTCCCCTTCATGTCATACCTCGACCTCCTGCATGGCCTGTATGTGGACGCCGCAGCCTTTGCCCTGCTCCATGAGGGCAGAGTCAAAGGCATCCATTAGGATGATTCTCCGCAGGCCCAAAGTCTCTTTCTGTTCCACATTACCCAGAAGCACCTGAGCTTTCTCTACTTTGTCGCAGATGACTGTGGAGATGTCAGCTGAAATGAAACAAGCACACAAGAGCACCCGCACCCTTGTGTGAATACCAGTAGAATAAGAAACAAAAAGGAACAAAATAAATCAAAAAGACCCAGATGTAGATTGAGTGAATTTTAGATCTCCAAAGCAACAAATCTTGGGATGACATCAATCAAACTAATCAGTTCTTGTGTTTTTACATTGGGGCAACATTCAAATTATCTAATGACTTACTAGATCTTCAGTTCAGTAGTAAGTTTGGTCCATTGCTGCTTCAAACAGTCACGTTCAGTTCAGTACAAAAAAAGCCCTGTAAAAGCACTGTTTTTAAGTTTAATAGCTCAGTAGCTACCTATTTGTAGCAGAGTTATCACATCATGATTGTTTCTGTGGCCTGTGGCCAGTCGTTAAATAAGCTTTACCAAGGTAGTAACATAGTGTGAATCAAGGCTGAGCTCACAATGTTGCTCTGAAGTCACCAGTAAGAGGAGGTACACTGCTAAAAGCTACTGTTTGGTTCATCGTAGTCACCCAGAAAGCAAAATTGCTGTGGCCCAGCTCCGGCCCAAACCCAACACTTTCGGCATTTTCATCCGCCCACATAATGCAGTCTGCTTATGTTTCCCAGATCTGGGTCACAAGCAAGCTGTATGTCAACCAAGAACAAACCAGATAAACCCGAACTGGCCCACATCCAGAATACACATACTTGAGAGCACCGCGTCCATATCTGCTATTTTACATGTGGGCCTTTTAAGGCTCACATCCATTTTGTCCGGGCCAGACGAAGGCAAGCTGTGCCACATCACTGCCTGAAGTGGCCCACTTCCGTATACTGTCTGGGCAGTTTAGTACTTAAGATTCTGTGCCAAAGAATGTTTTGTATATGTACTTAACATCTCTACATCTCTCGTCTCTGGTCAAGACCAGATTTAATAATCTGATTTAAAACTCTAAAAATGTCTCAGGACTTCATGATTTCACTCTGTAATACTACTATACTTGTAAAGTTATAGTAGAACTATGAAGTTATTATAAAAAATGTAGTTATTTAGCTGCTGCCCTTTAATGAGGAGAGGCTTGTTTGTTGTATTTACGTTTCAAACTCAAAATTTTGCAGGGTTAGAGAAGATTATCACTTCTGGATACTGTTGTGTGTGTTAGTGTGGCAGCAAGTAAGCATTTAAAGGAGCAGTTTGTGTGTGTGACATTTGTGTTCTTACCAGTGTTAATGATGAACCGTATGGCGTCTGGGCCCAGTGTGTCATAAAGGGGAACCACCACCATGGAGTAGGTATAGCAAGCTAGCTCTGAGATGATCCACTACAATCACACACAAGTCAGGGGTTAAAGATCAGGAGAAAAAGTTCATTCATCTATTGAAAATTTTTACTTTTACTTATTTGCTTAACTTACATTTTAGACTGTGCTTGTATATACTGATACAGTTTTAAGCCAATGTATTTTTGGTTTTCACATGTTCAAGAGAGAAAAATCTCCTCTTGTTTTAATCAAGATGCTAACATAATGTGTTCTGTTTGTGACTGTGAGTGTGTGTTTACACCAGTGGTCTGTATGAATGAAGCCATCTGTACAATAGTTTACCTTGTCTGAGCCAATGGGTATGAAACAGTGAGCAGAGAAACCGTGAGAAATGGAGTCGAGGAGACAGAATGAGAGAGACAGCATGAAATGTTAAGAGACAGAGATTGAGACAAAGAGTGGGAGTCACCTCTGGTCTGTTCTGGGCGAACACTCCTATGAACTGGTTGGGATTGGGCTGGCAGCCCTGGTGCAGCAGGCCTGAACCCAGGTACTCAGCTCGGGATGTCACCTATGGAGTGGGAAGATGGGACAGCAGCTGATCGAACCAGTTGAAACAAAACCAAATAAGAATATGTCATGTTACTGTTTCTTGGGAAACAGGATTTTTTTCTTAGTTTTCACTTTTTAGTAACTATTTAGGGAGGTGAAGGGACTTGTGGGAATTTAGAAAGAAAGGAAATCCATGTTTGTGTTGATTTTAGTATTAAGATTTTCTATCATGCTTCAGCTATTAAACACAATATGAATCAAACGTCATCTGCTTAAATGTACACCAACTATGGAAACATGTACGATTTTCATCCCTGGTGAAATGCATGACCGTTTATTCTGTAAACTGTTGAACTGCCAAAACCTCATTTCTCAAGTTACCTTGATTGTGAAAGACATCAGAGAAAATAGGATTTATGTTGCTGTGCCCAGACAGTTGCATAACAACTTACACATGTTCTGTGTTTCAGTGGAAGTCTTTTCATTATTTCCTGACGTGAACTGAGGATAAACTGTGAATTGTTTAAATGACAGAAAGAGACAGCCTCTCTCTGAATCAGATTATAAACAGGTCTAGACTTATCTGTCTTTCCTGGGAAGTTGTACAGTGTACCCAATGAACTTCCCCCGTTCTTGTGTAAAATAGCACGATGTCATTAAAAGTTCTTGAATGTTGTGTAATTCACTTTTCATATGGCCTCATAATTCTACATCATCACTTTATTAAATGAAATTCCCCTACAACCACTGCCACCACTACCATGACTTTCCAGAACATGTCAGGTATTTGCCTATATTCACAGATTTTTTGGAACTTGAAACTGCTTCAAGGGACGTTGGAAGTTTTCCGGATGAGTCAGCACTGACCAGCACAGCATTCAGAACAGACCAGGCCCTCAATCCGTAAACAGCACCAGATATTAAAAAAATATCAAAGAACTCTTTTTTTCTTTTTCTTTTTTTTAATATTTGAATAAATGTCAGCTGACAACCACAGTTGAATCACCTCTGGTGTAACAACTGAAATCAACCAGAGGCCTATATTGCACATCAACAAGGTTACGTAGTTAACATGTGACATTAAAGTAAAGACAACATTTCAAACTATACAAAACTGACCATCGAAACTGAACCTGAGGTTGATAAGGGACTGCTCATTTCTGAAATCCAGATCACATTTCTGACCACAACCATCGCTGTTCCGTCTTGTTCTAAGCATCCTATAATATACTGTACACTAACTATAGCATTCAGGAGAAGCTAGCATTAGCTGTGACAGCTCTGCAAAGTAGCCAGCAGCTTTTAAGCTGCCACACAGAAAGACAATGATTCATGACTGTAGCTTTATTATAAAGCTGGTGTTGCAGGATAGTGATCTAACAACCCAACATGTCATGCTTGACTTGGTTGCCAGGTAGATTTGATACCACATAACTTTTGTAGTGCAAAGGTTGCCAACTACACTTGAGTGTTGACTTACAAAGTTACCTAAATGGACTGGATGAGCAAATTATGACTCATCAAATATTATTAGATAATGATGAGTGATAATAACTTTTTACATTTGTCATCATGTAGAGAAAATGCTATGTATGCACATTTAGACACTTTTAACCATATGTCTACTAAAATATGAGATTAGGCTTTGAACAAATATCTTTAAATGATTCACAACTAGCTCTCAGCTACTGTAGGATTGCGCCTGCTGTTGTTACAAAGAGATAAGATGTCCCCTGAACGGCACTCACCTCTTTGTAAGACATCCATTTGTAAGGCTGGTTGGGGAGTCGCGAGCCTAAGCAAGGTCCATCACCTATTGAACACACAGTCAGACATCGAGTTTTAGCAATCATGGAAGATGTATTCACATTATTTACTTGACTAAAAGTAGCAATACCACATCATAAAAATAATCGATTACAAGTAAAAGTCCTGCTTTCAAAAATGTACTAAAAGCTAAGGAGTAAGTATTAAAAGTAAAAGTACTCATTATGCAGAATGCCACCTGTCAGCGTTATATTATTGGATCATATTATAATATGTGAGTGGTACCTTAATGTTGTGTTGGAGCTAATTTTAATAGCTTCTTATGTTGGGTAGTTTAATCTAAAACAACACATCATATTTTATATACTGATGATATGTCTTGTATGCCACATCTGAAAAGTAACTAGCCGTGAAATAAATGTAGTGGAGTAAAAAGTATAAAGTTACATCAAATAGAAATACTCAAGTTAAGTAGTAAAGTACCTCAAAACTGTACTTAAATGCAATACTTGCATAAATGTACTTAGTTACTTCCCACCACAGAGTGTTACTGTCTGAAAAAAACATTATAAAACCTTTATTATACTTTAAAATGTGTGACCAAGACACTGTTAGCCCACAATCTTAGACATGATGGTGATTGTAAACAGATTAGGGTCACACTATGTAACCTTAGAACCGTGGTGTACTAGACAGCTGGGAGTAACATTTCAACACATCATCATTTTGACCAAAATACAACAGTAATTATTTGGCTAGCACTCAACCTTTCCCCAAGGTGAAATTTGTAAAATGCAGAACACAGATTTGAACATAAAGCATAATAAATACATTAAACATATTAAAAAACATGTAAATACATACTAAAAATCCTGAACAAGCTCACATTATAAATATATCAGTGAACATAAAACTTCCAGCCATCATCCTCTAACCACCATTAACAATATTACATGGAAAACTGATCATCCACTGACTCATCTTGAGCACATGTAGATACTGTGAGAGAGAAAATAATTTCTCATGAAAAAAGACCCAGCCTTTAGTGGAACCAGACTTTCAACAGCTACAACTTTTGAAAGTGGCTATGGCTAAGACTCATGTGAGTTGTAGATGTTATTTTATTTTTTTTTAATTCAACAACCACAACTCCAAAATCTTATCCTCTCAAGACATGTTTTAAAATACACACACATATATATATGTATATATATATATATATATATGTATATATATATATACATATATATATATATATATATATATACACACATATATGTGTGTGTGTGTGTGTGTGTGTGTGCATATATATATATATATATATATATATGTATGTATATATATATATATATATATATATATATATACTAATTCTCCTTCATTGAAAAACCTGAATCTATGAATTAGCCATTGCTGTATATTTCAAAAGTTTAACACAAGATGTCTCTTACTTTTTGGTAAAGTCCATTTTCAGAGTATATGTGCTGAAAGCCTCGAGTTTACACACCACACTTGTATAAGTTATACGTAAAAATTCTGTAAGCAGGTTGGACCAGGACTGGCTTCCAAACTAGCTGAGATGTCACAAGTCATGCTCATATACATGCACGCAACTTAAACTCAGATTTAAAGAGAGCACAGAGGAACTTCCTTCCTTCAGTAGATGAATGTGAAAACAGCCTTCTAGTGTCTAACAACAGTGGAATAACAACAAGCAAAAGACATTTTTGAGCGGAGGGGGACTTGATGATGAGGTTTTCACATTTCACTACAATATAGTATACTATAACATATTTATCGCACATCTGTATTCATAGTCCTTGTAATGGTATATTAACTGTTGTTATTTTATCAATTTTACATTAACCTTTTGATCACATCACCTTTCTTGATCCTTGATTATACTTTAGATGTATCTATTTTATTATAAATCTATGTATATTGTACATTGTAACTCTATGTACTGATGCTGTCTTGGCCAGGATACTCCTGTTAAAAAAAATAAATCTCAGCTAGGAACTTTAGTGGTTAAATAAAATAATATGCAGTTCAGTATAATAATACATAAAATAAATTTATAATATGGTCATATATCAGAAAGACCAATGTCAAAAACATCTATATATTTTGAAAGACAGTTGGGATTCAGCTATCCAAATGCATGAGTCAGATTGTCTGTATGTACTGTATATTTGTGAGTAAACATTAAATAGTGTTTATTTTTCACACCACACATCCTACCCACCAGATATGTGGAGGCCTCTCTGGAAGACCTCATACATGGTCTTGGCGTCGTCATGGTAATGAGTCAGCAGTTTGGAACTGTCGCCCATCATGGACCTGCGACCTCCATCTTCATGCTGACACAAAGAGATAGAGATAGAGAGAGAGAGAGAGTGTGAGAACACTTTTTCTCTTAATACTCTGGGGGCGTTACTATCAAACTGAAGTAGAAAGTATGCAAACTAACTAAATATATAAATAAAAACAAGATCACAAGATGTACTGTAGTTTGTGTCTACACTCGTCAGACACACAGTTGTCTCAATCTATTAGACTGTAGTGTCACTACGTCAGAGACCTCAGTTTACCAAAGAAAAACCTCATAGCCACAAAAAGCCCTTCAGAGGAGTTTCACATTTACTACAAACACAGCCAGCCTCTCGTGCCAGTGAGTGGGCACAGCGTTGTGGTGTGTGTATATGAAAAACAATTTATGTTTGGTTTGGTTTGATTGGTATGGTGGTTAAGATAAACCAGGACTGGGGTGGAATCAAAGGCAGGTTGCTCCCACAGCTTGTGAGCATTAAATGAAGTCAAAACACTTTTGGATGCACAGGGAGAGGTTTAATAGTGGCTAACAGTCCTTTGTATTTTTATTAATTATGTAACTTTGATTTAAGCATAATGCAACCCAACAATGTATTATTATTATTATTAACAATGAAAGATTTCTGAATAAATTGTAAGTACACAAAACAGCATTGCTCTGACAGTTCTTTTAATACAACTGCTTCAATCACTTTCTTATACACATACACAGTCTGTGTAGCGTGTATTACCGTGAATTGTCCAAGAATGTGCTTCTGTGTGTTTTATAAAGTCAGAAATTCTTCTACTCTTGATTTTATTGAATAAATCAAATTGAAACTAAAAAATGTTTGTGTCCATGTTTCTGAGAATAACCATGAATATTCATATGCATAAGTGTGCTTCCAATAACGAGGCTACACACCTGCAGTTGTGTATGTGTTTAAGGTATGTATCTACAAAAGTGAGATTGTCCATTAGTTTATGGTGAGTAAATCAGTGTCAGACGATGAGAGTGTATTTGTAAATCATCATGTATGTGGGTTTGAGTGAATCTAAATGTCAGCATATGTGAATGAGACTGCATCTATGAAGTTTTTTCTGCATTGGAGTGTCTGCCCGTCTTACCGGCACTTCCTCAGATTGGTGGAGCAGGCTGCAGGGTGGTTTGACTGGGCGGGGTCTGGTGGCCAGCCAGTACGCCAGCACGGCGGTCAGAGCGCCGATGCCCACCAGCGTGGAGGTCGGCAAGGAGCGGAAGAACTGGCCGAGCTCGTCCATCTCCGGTATCCTCAGGCCGCTCATCATCTCCTGGGCCTGCATCTTCTCCATCAGGGTGGAACTCAACTCTGCAGGAAGGAGGACGCTCATTGATTTATGATTTCTAACAAAGATTTGGCACTTTTTTGTGTGTCATGAGATCCTAAAATGTGAATATTGTTTTGACACTGTGGAAAAAATATTTAATGTATTTCTGAAACACAAAAAGTAGAAATTCTTTACAAATTATAGCCACGTTTTATTTTCATTATTAAACAAAACCCCATTTTGAACATTTATTTGCTTCGGGAAGAGTTTCAAAATCAATATCTGGTGCAATAATTGTGATTTTATGTTTTTTGATGGATCCTTTCTTAGCATGATCAATCAACACCAAATCAATACCTTATTCAACTGAATTGGGTGTGTTGGGGGGAATGGCTTATTGGTTTGTTTACCGCTGCCACCAAAAAATAGAAATAATCTGAAAAACATGTTGATTATTGAATTCTAAATACATTAAATTCTGGTCATTTTACAGTGTCCAATTTTTCTGATTTTTGCAGTGCAGGAGGAAACCCGCACATGTAATCTCCACACAGTGTATTCAAAGAAAGAAAGTGGCATTTTGGAGCTTCAAAGACAAAAAGAAGAAGAGGGATTGAAACAGACAAAACCACTGTCTGGCACATAAACAGCGGACTGCCACAGTAAGCATAAAATTCACCAAAGTCGAAACACCAACAGTCCACATAATTACTAGTTGAAAGAACAGGATGTTTCACTTCCATAGCCAATAAGCTCTGAATCCAAACCAAAACATCAAAGACCTGCAGAATATTTGCCATGAAACTCTCCTCTTCCTCTATTCAGTGTAATGTTTTGATGTGTTAGCAATTTATAGATGTTAAATAATAAAATTAAAGAACTAAAATGCAAGATTTCTGTGTTTAGTACACATTCTTGAACTGTATGTCAGATCATATTATCCCTCTATTATTATGTCACTGTGAGCTATCAACATGTTTCTCCACTCACGCTGAATTCATGTTTACATACAGCAGTTTGGCAATTTATCAATTCAAAAAAATGAGACTGATTAAAGATAGCATAGGGAAAAGCATGTGGGACTTTCTAAAAACAGGCAACTCAAAATAATATATAAATAAATGAATGAGTCAGACATCACAAAAACATTTCACATGACATGCACCTGACTGTTGAGAACTAAAGCTGTTGCTCAGGATGGAAGTGGTAAGATAAGTTCGTTACCACTTCCACATATGTGAGCGGGCTTGCCCAGATACACACAAACACGTTTACCACTACCTAAATCTGTCAATTTATTTTCTCAGCGTTGGGTTGTAACAAGTGTTTTATTAAAACATTTGACCTCACATCTCCTCCACCCAGATCCTGTGAGCTGAAACACGTCTTTTATGTTTCATTAAAAGCAGTGTGATGAATGAGGGGGTCTTCCCCCGCATTCTTACTCTTACTGTAAAAGCAGCTCAGAATAAATAATCTACACTAAAACACTGAGAGGTGGTGGGACTGGAAAGTAGATAAAACACACACACACAACCACACACGACAAGCGTAAGGCTCATTACGGCTCAGCCCCCGTCACACACACACACACACAAATCGTGAGATACATAATTTATCTGAAGGGGAGGCTGGCTGCAGCGCTGACTGGAGGGTTTCCTTCCCTCCCCTGGGGAATGAGTCAGAGACAGCACCACCTGACTGAACGAATAGCGTCGGGGCACTGCTGCAGCCCACGGCCAATCAGAATCACTTCCTGTGTGTTCGTTCACTGTCTATCTCTCTCCCCCACGCATGTATATGTACAGAGCTGCAACGGACAGTGAAAATGATCAGTATAAATATCTGAGGCTGTGGGAACATTGACTTCCTCATTCACTTGTTCTGTTTTTAGTAGAACCACTATTTTTTTCTCAGTTTACTAAAGGGAAGCTGAATCTTTGTGTCATACATGTCTGTGAAGATTCTCAGCCATCCAGATCAACCAAGTCCAGCTGCCCTCATTGATTCAACCCACCTTTGACTTATGTCATACATGAACCCACACTGTGGTGTGACCACGCCTCAGGCAGGAAGCCAGATGCATGACTTTCTTACACCTTTAAAATGGAACAAAATGAATAAAGTCACACACCTAGTGTCTTGTTGACTGACTAAATCTAATGTAGATGATTTATAAGTGAGTTGTATAAAGGTCTATAAGCAGGATCATAGCCTGGATTTTAGAAATATTGAAATCATGAATCCTGCCCCCATTTCTCCCAGAAAATTTAGACCAGTAAAGTCTACAAATGTTTCAATTATATGAAAATCTTAACATTTTATTCATTCAGTTAACCGTTCAACCATACTGTCTGTACTTTGTATAATTAACCAACATGAATGTATGCTGCAAATGCTGTAAATGATGTTTCAAATCCTTTTCCACGCTGCCAGGTTCTAGTTAAGGAATTGTGAACATTTTATCTACTTCCTTATTGGCCTAAAGTGGTCAAATTTGAATATGTTGAGTTTGAAACAAGACTAGGTCAAAACCTGATATATGGCTGGGCTGTGTATGAAATGCTAAAGGGTTTTTAATTTGAAACGGCTTTGGCTGAAGCCAATTTCGCATCGGGCCTTTCTCAATACCAAGTATACCAAGTTCAGACTTGCATACTTGCTAGTTGCTCAGGAGTACAAACGTCTGAGGACGGGAGGAGGCAGTACAATCATTCTGCAATTACAACAGCAGTGTACTTGTTGACAGCAGCGGCTCAGCTTCAACACAACTACCTGACTGTAATGTGACAAAACAATCTCAATCCAAAGCTCCACTAACACTATTTTTCTCACAAAAAAATAACCTTATTAACACAGAGATGCAGTAAATCATGTTATTCAGTCTGTAACATAGCTATAATATAAACCCAAACTGTTATGTAGCTTAATAAAATAAAACAAAATTTAATATAGAATGATCTGTTCATTTTAATACATTTATATTTATTGAAATGTGGTGATATCTTTACATATAGAGCCGCAGAGGCAAAGCTGTTCTGTCCAGTAAAAACATGAAACTTCACTTTACATTCAGACAAACTAATGTGGCAGCTACAATTGTTAGATTTCATCTGTGAGGCCAACATTTATCTTCCAAAAAGAATTATATCATATATCAAAATGCTATGGAGACATTAGAGCCACTGGTAAATCACCAGGAGTCAGTCTGTCAGTGGCTGGGATGACTGGCTGGTCTCAACCAGCCAGCTGCTCCTCACATCTCCAAAAATGTCAGAGCAAATTTCCAAATAGGCGTTATTTGGATAAACTGACCACATATTGGGAACCTAAATGGTTATTTTCTTACCTGAAAAAATATTAAAACTTAATAAAGTGACATTTTAACAGTCGTACAGTGAAAATTACAACAGCTTAATCTCTGCCATCACTGCCGGTTGGTGTGAAACACATTCTGGGATACTTAGCTTCATCACTCAATCACTCAGTCATTTATAAGGCAGGCCCCACTGTTGCGTCCAGCCAAAAATAATGTAATCAGCCCATAAAATATGATTTATTTTAAAAAAGTGTTAGTTTTTGATAATATTAGTCTCTAATATCTATTTTTAAGGTATTTTAATATGACTTTAATGTGATAATCCACTTGGTGCTACAGCTTTGCACAATATTTAGGATATTAAACAAATGCTGCCAGTGCTTGCAGATCATAGTTGAGAAACACAAGCTGGGTGGTCACAACACATTTTTATGATTACTGTTCATCATAAACAAGAATTATTCCTGTTGACAGCTACAGTTGGGTGCCAATGCACTTTGGAGTATTTCATAGATCAGAATAGGAACTTCTGAAACTAAATATTTTGTTACAACTTGAAGGAGTCAACTACAACACTGGCAAAAATAAAACATAAAAATATTTTTACAAAGAGCTTTATAGTTTTAAACCTAGATATTTTACTTTTTGACATTCATTAATACCAGCTCACACATCTCATCTCATCTCCCCCAATGCTCACATGTTTTAGTTTCCACATGACAAACACAGGAAAACACACACATGTGGTCAGCAGTCATCATTTACAGTCATTTGTAAAGCAGCACTGACATATGACATCACATCTGCATAGTGTACTACAGCTATCCGTCATCGCCCCTGTTGCTTTGATTCAAGTCAAAAGCACAATACCTTAAACTGCTCTACAGTGAATTTCCTGATGCTGCTTTCCCAAACTCTACTTTAGCTTGAATCCTCTACCACAGCATGATAGATCCCTCTGAAAACAGTACAGCACCTCTGACACCACATGACTGTACTTCTCTCTTTTTTTTTTTTTTTAACTGTATGAATCAAATATTTCCTCTTTTTCTGTTGTCCCTTTTTTTCTCTGCAGTTCCAGTAATCTTGACGGGGAATTTGAACTGCGCAAGTGCTGGGAAATGTTGAGTGTGGTGATTGGTAAGATAGATCATAAATGGTAGACAAAAAAACTCAGTGATGGTTCTGAACTAAATAACATTGCTCACTGGAATCCATATGGATGTTGAAGCAATTACAATGTCAAAGTTAATTCTGGGATAAAATGTCCTGCCCTGGTAAGGACATGGAGTGGCCCACTGTGCACTGCTGGAGTCTGTCCGACAGTTAGACTTAATTACTGTAAAGACCTGACAAAATGAAAAACATAATCTGGCACACATTCAGGTGTTCGGGAATGGACTGGTAACTCTGAGAAAGTGCAGACATCTTATTGACCTCAACATATAAAAAGTGAAGTTTAAAATTAAAAATATAGAAAGAAATTGGGAATGGAAAATAGAACGCTCTTAGATTTAACTCAAGTCAGTATCCTGTGAATCCCATAATTTAATTGAGATGTGTTTAGTAAAAACTACAGCTAAAGTTTAAATTTGTCTTAGCTGAAAACCAGCTCTCCTGAACAGAACAAGTTTGTTTTCCCATCACACACACTTTATTTTCCACACTCAATACAGTATTCCCTACATCTAGTTTTGTATTCTTCCATCTGCAGTACAGCTGATGTGTCTGAACAGTTCTGACGGGAAGATCAATGAAAAAGCACCAGCCAGGCAGGGAGCACAACACACACATAGACACACACATACTGTAGCTTCCACTGATGGAGAAGCTCCTTTCCATGTAGCCGTGCCAACAGGACATGAACAACTGAACTGTTTCATAAAACAAACAAAAATGCTGCTATCAAACACAACAACAAACAGCAGCAACAACAACAAAATTAGCATGTTTACCACCTCTCGTGCAGAAACAGCCTGACCTGTTCTACAACTGTGGGGCAATAGATTTCATTTCACAAGTGATCTGATTATATTGATATCTTATCTGATTGCATTGATATTGGACATAATCAGTACTGTAAGTGATTTGTTCATTTTTAACTGGGGGGGATGGCCCAATGGGAGATTTAGGGTTAGGATTATCATATAGGCCCAGCTCAATTCTTGACATTATAATTGCGATCATAATCTCGATTTAATACAACTGCTGTTAGGCTAAATACATATTTTGTGTAGACCTATTGTTTTACTGGATGTGGACATTAAGCATTTTAATTATCTTTTTTAAAATTTTTTAAAACACACTAAAGTTTTGGCGGTATAAACTTTGCCTTGAATTATACAACTGAAGCAGCTGAGCACAGTGCGGTAAGTGCAGGTTCATTTCCTCCATTACATTACCTTCTCCACTCCCAGGTTACACCAAACATCTATAGTAAAAACTATATCTGTAGTCATGTCTCCTCTAAAATATTTTGTTACACAGGTGGCTTGGTCTGGGGGTGTATTTTCAGCAGCACAGATACTGTTGAATGATCATAGAAATATTATTGGAATACTAAAGGCAGCAGTGTGTCTCTATGATCCTTTTGCTCTTCTGCAACTTCTAGTTGCTACTTATCACTTTGATCATGAAGGTGTGAAAGTGACACTACTCTATGGAGTGTATAGGCTACAATATATTATAGAATTGAGTATTTACAGCAAATAGTTTAGAGAATATTATAGATCCAAGATGAAACTGACAGAAGGGTGGGACTGAGAGAAAAAGGCGGAATTACAAATCCGTCTGCTATTTCAGCACCACGGACAGTGCCATGGATTTATCAATACACAGCACAGTTAGGCTACTGATATTTCAGAGCCGTGGTCGGGCCCTAGATTCTATCTTGCACAAACCTCAGTCAGATAATGGATCAATGAGTCAACCCCTCTGCTCCTGCACTTTCTCCGCTACTGGGGGATGGCAAGTTAACAAGGGAGATGCATTTTGGTCATTTTGCTAACAGGGGGGAAAGTACCCCCATACTTTGCTTCATCACTTCATGATTGCTTTTCAGATTATTTTGAGGGTTTTATGTTTAAAAGAAATATTCTGAGACTATAGACCAAAAGCTAATTATGAAAATCATTAACCCAGTGGACGGTCTTTGATTAGAGGTCAGGGCCTGCATACTTGATTGATGTTATAAACCCTTATGCATCACTGTAGGAATATGCAGATCAGTCGGCTGCTTGGATGACATAAATGTAGCGTATCTCGCTGCATGTGCTTTGTGTCATGTTCAGTGGATAACGTGGCTTGGCTGCAATGATGACAGAGCCGCAGTAGATTAGTCAGTGTTTGAAAAGAGGGGCAGAGAAGGGGAAACAGCCCTCGACCAGCTCTAAATATAGACAGACTCCATAACCTACTGACACAACTGTGCCAAACGCTGGAATAGAGGAGACTGGAGAGAGAGTGCAGCTGGTTATGAAAGCATTACTGTACACTGGGGGTGTAATGATTCTTCAAATCCACAGTTCTGTTCAGACCACGATTTTTGAGCAATGGTTCGGTTCATACCTCAAAATTTTTGGGTTATATTAAATCGACTACAATGTGGAATATCAAGAACATTGAAGTACACTATGAAGGTAGATTAACTTTATAAATTAACTTCACATAAATTAATTAAGTGAACAAAAATAGGTAAAAAAATAATTTTGCTAAGGACCAGTCTACATATTAACTAAGTAAACATAATTACCGTATGTCCCCTAATAGTGGCTGGTGCCTACATCGATAGCAGCAGGTTGGGGGGGAGATTGGAGATGAAACTGCATCCTGAGACCGTGGACGTTTGTGTTGCAGTTTCAGTCTAGGTTTCAGAAATGTTACACCCCTACTGCGCGCGCACGCACACACACACACACACACACACACACACACACACACACACACACACACACACACACACACACACATGCGCACATACACACACACACACATGCACACATACACACCAATATATATCAATAATAATAATAATACCATAAATACTAATAATAAAGCTAATAAGGGCAATAACTAAATATACAAAATTTTGTTGTACAAATGAATAACTCCAAGCAGATTGTAAAAACAACAAAAATTACTTACAAAAACTGTTGTATTCATATTGTGATACTGTTTTCTCAGAAGTCGCCCAGCCCTTATACTAATAATACAACTATTACCAATACAATAAGGTAAAATAAAGTTCAAACAAAAATGTGTCAAATATGTCATCAGTCTGAACGTAGGACTAGAAACATTTATTTTAGCTAACGGTGGATGCTCTGACTGAAAGTGGCTTCTTAAAACAGAAGCTTTTCTCTGCTTAAGGGCAAAATATTGAGATATAGTTGGAGAAATTTAGCTTAACTTAACCTTGCTGGAGAAAAAAAAAGTTCATTTTTGACATTTCAATGTTTCAAATCTGGTTCTTTGAGTCTGTAACACCCTTATTTTTTATTGAATATTACTGATATGATCTGTTCAAGTGTCTTCTGTGTGTAAGGCCTGAGAGAATACAGTATATAACATGTAAAATGAGATGTCATCTTACTTGGATTAGATGTAATTTTGTAACAAAATCTATTTATATTGCTTGTCTCTGCATAGTGATGTTAAATGCTGCGAGACATTCAAATTTGATAGGCTGAGGTGGACTTATCTGGAAATATTCCTCATCTTCTGATTGATAAATGGAGACTCACTCCTGGCACCTGTCTGTGGAGCCTGCAGGGTTAAATGAACCATTGAATGCCACAGCACAGACATGCTTGCCCGCCACATTTTCCTGCCCTGTAATAGCCCTACAGCAGCAAGAGACCCACAGTCTGCCAGACACTTAATTGGCCTCCAGGAGAGATCCAAACATATAACTGCCCGTCATTGTTTTTTCACTCTCTTTGTTCTGCCCTCGTCTGCATTTTTCCTGCTCGACACTTGTTTGACTGCCAATAAAGATAAAGGAAAAATGTTATATAAAAGATAACACAAGAGGACAAGACAGAGCAGGAAATCTTCACAGCAGAATCTGACCTATGCAGACTTTAACATGCACAACGTCCCCTGATTACTCACTTAAACCTCAACTGTACTGTTACTGAAAATGTTCCCTCTTAAAAGGTGATGTCAGACTGTAGCGAGACAGTGCAGTGTTGAGTGCTGGGTGGGAGGCAGTGAAAGGTCTTAAGAATCAATTACTCCTCCACTATACACAATGGCTGTGTCCCATTCAGGGGCTGATTCCTTCAAAGTATGTATTAACAGACTGAAAATGCCATAATGAGACGAAAAGCCTGTCAGATGCGAGTGGCTCCTTCAAGAAATGCCGTCTTCTCTTTCTATAATAAGAATGACAGCCAGTGTATCCTTCACTCAAGGTGACTCTGAGGTGAATTCTCTGTACTCATTGGGGGGGGGGGGGGGGGGGGGGACATGTACAGTATGCACACAACCCCTACAATTGGACACAGATTAAATGTCTCTAGGCCTGTCCCAGTCAAGCGGCAACAACCACAGCTTGAGGCTGAAGCCAATGCGGAAGCACCTTAAAGTGCAATGCCAATAACGGCCCCCTAGATGCTGGCACCTAAAAATCCCTGGCTCCCACCGACTCACATTCAAACAGTGTAAACTTCTCTTTAAATCAATCATTTATTTCACAGTCATTATGGTCTCAACTGCTAAATGGTCATTTTGGAAATTATTGCTTTGTTAATAATATTTGAAGACTTATAGTAAGCTTTGATGTCTGCCGTGTGGGCATTGATTGATAGTTGTGATTGACAGTTTGCTTGCCTGCTGCTCTCCCCAGCTCCAGGACTGGCACTGAATTGGACTGTCGGCTCCAATGCAAACCAATGGGTGACATCACAGCTCGCTACATCCATCTTTATATACAGTCTATGGTTACATCATTCTTAGAATTAATATCCACAAAAAACAAATTTCATCATGTGTTTTCTGTTACAGACAAGTTTTGTTTTTGATAGAACAAAGTTCATACAAATGTGAGAATAGAAAACTGATCTATATCATAGTTGAGATGAGGCCACATGCTTAAATTTGTATGATAATTTGCATGATTACTATGGGTGAACAGGGTAATTTGCCCAGCTGTTTCAACCTTCTCCCCCACTACAACCTATGGCACTGTTTGGTGTCCAACTGTCTGTCCTGTAGTAACCTAAATAACGCGCTCCAGGGACACAAATACACAAAGTTCATTCCTGTTGCCCTCCACAAAGATTGTTGCTACAGCTGGTGGGACAGAAGAACAGCAGGACAGCTGCATCCCCATCAGCAACAACAATGACCTTGATCAGCTTGTGCACTCAAAGACCTCTCTGTTTAATTCGTGAGATGAAGAGTACATCACACCATGAATATCGAGTTATCTTCATCATCCCTGCAGGGCGAATTGTGTTGCATACAGTGCGGGCATTTAGCTGATGTAAACGTATGCAGAGAGAAAGAATGCGCAGGTTGCTCATTCAAGGATGAAGGACTGTTGATGTGTACACAAGCACCAGTCTCACTGTTTATTGGACACTGTTTATTGTACTATTCCAATAAACAATCCAATAAGATAAAAAAAGCATAAATTTGCCTGAGGGAAGTTTGGAACAGGAACAGGAAGTGGATCCGAGTGCTTCAGTGTAATCTTGATCGCAATTAGAGCTGCAGCGATTAGTCGATTAATTGATTAGTCAATTTAGGAAATGAATCGGCAACTAGTTTGATAATCATTTTAGTCATTTTTAAGCAGAAATTCCAAATATTCAGTTATTGCAGCTTCTCTGATGTGAGAATTTGAAGCTTTTCTGTGTCAACTGAGGAAAGTCCAGCCATCGATGAAGACCAAGAGTGCATTTGAAAGCTAGTGGATAACACTAGTGGACCTTGAGCTAAGTTTGTTTGGTCAAACTGTAATAGAAAAGCCAACTTTGTTCAAATTCTTCAACAGAGCGATACATTTTACTGCTACAAACATTGACATCTAATTTTGTTCTACAAAGTTTTGATAACTGCAGTCGTCTCTTCACATTTATCATGTTTCTAACTTCCTCATCACTGCTGTATTGACTGTTTGAGCCTGTGACATACATCAGTCAACTTCTCTTTTGACTGACGGTTTAGTTTAAAACATGCTTTTTATTGATGATTTCCTGGGATTTCACTGAAAGATAATCAATCAGATTACAGTCATCTGCCTGTAAAGTTCTGAAACATAACAGGGAAAGGGGATTGGTATCAGCTAACATGAGTTATGTCATGACAGCAACAGGCCTATTTCATCTGACAATGTAGAATCAAGACTTGGTGAAAAATGTTGACTGATGACTGAGTATTATGTTTTACAAAATTCAAAATCAAGCTTAGAGGGGACATTAATACATACACACTTGTCCGGAAATCCTGACAGATGTGCACAGTCAAACACTGTACAGACGGAACTTAATACCAACTATATCATATCAAAACAGAGCACATACTGTGCATGAACAGCTGGATTAAAAAATAAATAAACATATGGACTTTTTGTACATGCAAGAGGATGTCTGATGTGCTTCAACAGTCAACTGACCTTCACTTGATGCCTGAATGCATGAAGCATGTCTTAAATATTAAATGTTAAATATTTTAGGTATAAAATGAATCAGAACAAAGAAGTGAAATCTTTACAGCTGTAAATATCTACTCAAAAGCCTGCATTTGCTTGAATTAGTGCAAGATGGATTATGCAGTATGTATGAGTTGAACTACACTATATGAATTTGAGGATCAGCTCACACAAAAGGCTAAAAATGCATTTGGATATATTGAGGTGTAAAATTTCTACCAAAGCATTTGATTTAACCATGACGCTTGACTTAAAGATGAATTACAAGGAGCAAAATTTTCATTCATTTCCAGCTGTATCCACTCACATGAAAAGCTCCTGAAAAGACAACATTTTGGGAAGGAAAAGAAATTCAACTAACTTCATACATGCTACATTAACATTCCCAAAAACACTTTAGATAAGTGCCTCTGAATAGTCACTTCCCATAACACTTGTGAAAGGTTGGACAAACACACCACCATAAATACTACAGAGTCCCCATGCACTTATTCAGTCAGTATCAATAAAAGATAACAAGAGGACAACTTAACAGAATACAGATTTTAGCTACAGGGACGTGTTTAATGCTGCATCTCCTAATCTGTCATTGGTGTAAGAGGAAAATCTTTCTCTTCCTTTCTCAGGAAGTTTCCACTTAGCAAAGTACTGCAAGCTATGCAGCGCTGAGGGCTTGTGAATGGGCCAGCTAGACTTCCTTTGACCCTAGAGGCTTAAAGCAGAGGAAACGCAAACCCTACATCCTTAAGTCCCGCCCCATCGGCCCATATGAGGGCCGTCACCAATAATTAGAGTCCAGCGTGGGGAGATTACAGCCTATTAACACAGAGACAGATGACCAGTAGTAACCTCACTACTGCACTCTATTTAAAGATGTCCTGCTCGGCTTTCTCTTATTCTTTAAATGCTTTTTTTCAAAATATTGCAACATCACTCACCTCAATGCATTGCATCTTTCTTTTTGTTCTTGCTTTTCTTTTTTTTTAACCATCAATGCTTAATCATCCTTTGACAATGCCTACTCTTTCACTCACTCACTGTCTTTAACCACACATTCTTATCTCCTTCTTCCAGTTTTCTAACTGAGTTCACCCCCCTCCAGGAGTCAAAACCACCACTTCTTCTTGTCACTGTCACTCAGGGCACCATATAAAGACATCCTGTGCACATGAAACAGCCATTGACCCTCTGAACTGAGATGCAGCCCAACAGATGACTGCAACCATCATTCACACAATAGATAATGATACAAGCAACAGAAGAAAGATGTACTACATATACATATATGTGCAGTCTATAGCAAAAGTAAAGATATACATACAGAGCAAGAAGAAAGTATAAAAATGGAAAAACACAAAGATGCAAATCAGACAAAAAAATTGAGATCTAAAGTGTAATTGCATTGCAGAAGGGCTAAAGCAGCTGTGGTCTAGGCAGTGGCACTTACAAAGGCGTCGGAGGCAGCCAGGCAGCCGGTGTGGTGTGATGTGTGTGAGTGTATGTGTGTGTGTGTATGTGTGTGTGGTGTGTTAAGGGGCCTCAGGCGGATATCACATCACCCTGTGCAAACTAGTGATTACCTTCCCATTGCCACCGGCGAGATTAAGCTGAGGTAAGCAAGAGGAGGGCAGCGAGATGCGTTTTGGCCTAGTTTGAGCCTGGCTGGCCTCCGTATCACACCACCCTCAGCTCAACAGACGCTGCACTCTCTCACCACACCCACCCACCCACCCCTCCCTCCGCCACTCTCTCTCTCTAGCTCTCTTTCTCTCTGACACCCTCCCCTACTTACACAGAGTGCTCGTCTTCACCTTCACTAAATGAGACACAGGCTGACATAGTAACACACAATATACACGCAAATGCAGACAAGCAAATGCAAATAAATATGTCTGATAACATAGTTGATATTTGCACATTTAAACAAATTACACACATCATCACTGAATGAGGCTCATCTCTGTTTAATTTGACTATCAAAGTGAAAGGGCAGGCCAGCCTATGTCTAGTAATCTAGGAGGTTAGGAGCCCAAATGGGCTGTAAGACATTTTTTCAGGATAATGAGATTATTTAATGGTAGAAAAGGAAATAAAAACACCTTTTTACTATGTAAATTCAATTTCAAGTATGTTTATTCTATGTTTATGTGAATGTGAAATACTGAAAATGTTGAGCCTTTGACTAACAGTTCAACCTCAAAGTGAAAACCACTTTTGTTAAACTGTACACTTGTTAAACTGTAAACTGCACACTGGGCATGTGCATCCTGTTATGGGGTTTTTGTGGGTTAGGAGGTTCATTTTAGAGTTTTTGAGCCAAAAAGGTGGCCAATCATTGAGCTAAAGTCTACATAGTGAAAGTCTTCCTCCTTTACATGCTCAGTTTTTGAGGAATTAAGAGAAATAGCCAAGTTCTTACTTTGACGATGACTCATTTTTGAAATCCTCACACACTGAGGTTTTATGCTTAAACAAGGCTTCTTGAAGGGTGCCTTATTTCCATATAGGTTTATTGTATCGATGGGTTCATGTAACACAATTATAAATGCACAGCAAACAAATACAACATTGAATACTTGCTTGGAAGAAGAGAACTAGTTGCGCACGTGACAGGCAGAAAGACCTGGTTCAGCACTTTAGGCTGAGCCATTACTGCCAAGTTTCCCACAATATGAAGAAGAGTATGCAATGAATGCTGAAACAGCAATGAGCCACTCAGAAGGAAGGCTGTGCACCTCAGACTGACTGATATTATTGATTACATTGGGACTGAGGCTTTAGAGAAGTGTTTATGTAAAATCAAAACCACCACCACCACCATTAGCACAAGTCAGCACCCTGATATATTGACTGCCAAATCTGACTAAAAAGGAATCAGACATGTGACTGCAGGAATTTGTCTTGGTACAATACATACAACTTGCCTCATAAAGCCTAACATTCGTGCACAGTAGAAGATATTTATTAGGTAAGACTCAACACTCAACATTAATTCAATCACATTGTGCAGTCATGCAGTGTGCCTTTAATTTGCAGGTTTTCAACATCTCATAATCCCTCTGACTCCCACCTTCTGTTTTATTACAGTTTATATTTGGTTAAGATAGAAAAGAATGATAAAAGGGCAACAAGTCATACTTAAGAGACACACAGGTACATGCCATTACTGCTTTGTTAGGAATGGATCTTGTGTTATGTTAAACAGATAAGCTAACATCCGTAAATATTAAAACATCTCTGGTTTACAAACTATTTTCTGCAAAAGAGCGGGGCAAAGCCAGTACCATCCTTTTAATTAAATATTGAGGAGGGAAAAAGAATAGGTTTACACACTGTGTAGGGCTGCACTATTTGGTGATTAAAATGAATTATTTATATTGTGGAGCAGCAGGGTGTTGGGATTTGATGACAGGTTAAAGGTGTCATGAGTGTCCCCTGGGGGCGGTCCTTTTTGGCTTCACTGTAGCATATATTTTTCATCCAAACAATTCAGTTTGTTTTAAACCATTTTGTCCCTCAGTTCGGATTGGCTGCCTTGGTAATTAAATATGCAACCCTGTAACAGCAAAATTTAATGTTACTGCTTATTGTTCACTTAGCAACCATGTTGTGCAGCCGGTTTTGAAGACCTGCACTCTTTGGCGGAGGAATAAACAATTACATGTGGGCCTTTAATGCATATAATCTGATCCATTTAAAATCCCTCACTACACTGTATTTTCTATGACACATTGCATAAAAACAATAGCCCCGCTGTTGCGTCGTACAACGTCTCTCATCCGGTCCTCAACGCTGTAAAACACAGCTTGTAATGGATTATATCTTTAAAAAATATATCCTCGTGCGTTTTAAAGACGACTAGAGGTCAACGAGCGTGTCTCTGGACAGTTTTGATGCCCCGTAAACCGCTCAGTAACCCGGGGTGGGGTTGTTTCAGTCAGAGCAGAGCATGCTGTGCTCTCAGGTTTGCAGGATTTCAGCACCCCTCTCTCGTGGACAGCTCCGCCCAATCAGCTGCGGCCATTCCAAGCGCGTCATCGTTCCTCATCCTCCTCATCCTCCCTCCCTCCATCACTGAGGCATGGTGGAGGACATCAACGACACAGACATAATGCTTGAGACTCACAACCGGCTTTCGAGTAAACTCATATGTGTTACTTCGCATAAAAGTGTATGAGATGGATGATTGTACAGCCAAATTTAGGTAGAAACACACACCTGAAGGTACTGAAAGAGGGATGTTATGAGATATCCGCTAATGACGTGTGTCCGGTTATAAGCACAATGTCATACGACCTTAGCAGCTGGCTGGCCTCAAATGCACACGTTTTATCCTGTTTGGCTTATAGTGAGTGCAGCCCTTTCTTTCTTGGATATTCAATACACATTTCCATAAAATTCAAATCACTGATCTGCAGAATGAGCCGCATATAGCAACACACTTGCATTCAGCCGCATGGCAGCCTGTCCACACCTCTGTACCTGATTGAAGGTAATGCAAACCTGAAAGCATCCTCGATGTTGGCCTAATAATCCAGGAGTGACATTTTTAAGCACTGTGGCTGAATCATTTTACTGCCTGCTTACACTGAGATGTTAGGCGTTTGTATCGAAGCTGGTTCATACACGTGTAAGTCTGAGAAAATGTTAAAATGTTACCGGCGACATTATCGTGCAGGCAAAGCGCCAGCTGCAGCAATAAACTACAGATTAAAAACTCGACGATGGAGGTTCTGTAATAAAATAGAAACAGCACAACCTTTGGTAAATAAAAAAGCCGGTAATGAATGACACAATGCACCTCGGCCCCTACCAGACAGGTGCATCCGCCTATAGCCCGGGCCCGGTGCTAAATCAAAAAAAAATAAATGTAAAACACTGACGCATTTTCAAAACTCACCTAATATAATCCAGAGCGACCCAGACACCAAAACGAATGCGAGCATGTCTTTCTCATTGAGTCAGCTGTCCCGGTGCAGGAGCGGCTCAAAACTGCAGCATCGACTGCAGCAAGTCGCCCACAATCTGGGAGATTAAGAAGGGGAGGGGAGGGGGGACGACAATATATCTGAGGCACACCACAGTGGGAGAGCTGGGCAGGGGGCTGCGATGTCAAACCGGTTTACTGTGAAGCTTTCACCCGAAAAAAGAAAAAAAAAGGAATGTGTTGACTGAAGAAACAGACCCCGGTGGCCTATTGAAGCATCCTCCTCCTGCTGGATTTTCCACCTTCACCTAGTTGGCTGCTGCGCAATGGCAGACACCCCTGCTGAAATTAAAGGGCTACAGGTCGGACGGAAGATACGATTGACACTAAGGTTCCTAGGGATGAAATGTTTATTATGGATGCAAATCATCAGATTTTCATGTCTGTTGAAAAATAATCATGAAAGTCTCTCAGCTTGTACCTAAAATCTATGCTAGATTTTTGGCGTTTAAAGGCATTATTTTTGATATAAAATTAGTAAATATGCAGACACATTAAATTAGAAAATTAATATCTATATCTTATTGATATTGTTTTCTTTTAATAGAAGTTATTTTGGTACTTGCTACATCATACCATGTCCCTGCAGCTGAGCACAGCTTTGACACGGAGTAACTTTGCATCATGGTCACATGGTACAATAAGACACTCCCAATGAACTGAAGTAACCTTGAGAAAGGCTGACAAAGTGAGAGAGTGAGTGAGTGACAACATGAACCAGACACACGAAGGTTAAAAAAAAATCTAAATTACGTGCGATTTATTATTTTGGTTTTTTGATTTAAAATAGGAGCAGGACAATCACTTTTTGGCTCAGTGGCACTTCAGTGTTTACATATGAAGGGATTGCATTTCCTATACTCCTTCAGACTGACATGTGAATGCATCACAGCTGTTTTTGGTCTTGACTGGCTCTTCTCACTGACTTGTATTTGGCCACTCTGTCTGTAACGAGCTAATATTGGTTAATCCTTACATCCTGTTCAGGTCAACTTTGACCCATTTTTACATTCGACAGCAAAAACACCTGAAACACAGTTTTAGCGTGAAATTTTATGACTTTTCCTAAAGTGACCCTGAATACACAAACATTGAAATATTTTAATTTTAAAAAAAGATGGTTGTGCAGCTGATACACATTTTTGTACACAGAGGATGTTCCTGGTTAAATTTGACTCGTATTTATTGAGATATTCAAAAATCACCATTCAAAAATGTTGTTGCATTCTGCACATTCAATCACATTCATTCATTGAAATCATAATGGCCGTTATATTCTCCTGTTTTAGGTAACTGTCGTGGAAAATCTTCAGTTGGGCCAATAACTCTTCAGATTACTCACGAGTCAACACAAAACTCAAAAAAAAGAAAGAGAGAGACTCAAAAATACACTTGAAGCTGGTAGACTTCAATGTGAATAGGTTTACTGTGCATATAAAAAGATACAGAGCAAACCGTGGCCTTTTGTCCCGAGACAAAGAAAAACCTAATATAAAATCATAAACCCTCATATTATATACTTTTCATAATCCTTCCTATTGTGGAGCATACTTTCTAGTCTCCACCTCATTTTTGATTATATCCAACCATCTGGTCATTATTTCTGAGTTCATAAGTGACCTTGACGCTTTGGTGATAATACAAGTGTAACTTATCTTAGAAATTACTGCCTCAGCTTCTTCCGCCTTTTTCTCACACTAAAAACAGACCAGGCGGCCATTAATCATTTTACACAGGAAACCAAATTGGTATACCACAGATTAGCCTTCCTGCTAACTCCCTGGGAACTGTATCTTATTGGCATAATGTTATCTTTGCACTCTCACTGGCACATTCGTTTGATCATGGAAAGGCAGTTTTCCACCGCATAACAACTACAGGATTGCAAATGTTTTTTTCTCCATAAACAAATAGAGTAAAACCTAAAGAATACTTTCTCTGCTCTCTGAAAGCTTCATTAAGGATTAATCACCCATTTATTAATAACTGATGAGATATTTATGACTGGAAAACAGACTTGTGGTTCAGAATCTTGGCATAGAGACTAATTGTGAGGGGATACTGTGAAGGGTCACAATATGAAGTATGTAATGGTTAAACAAATCTTCATGTAGTTATTTGTAAAATCATCACATAAAGTTTTATTGTGATCTGAATTCTGTATCTTCCTGAATGCCCTATATTGTAAATTTTAGTAACAGGAAGATTTGAATGAATACTTAACATTAAAAAGCATCCTAGAAAGTTTATTATTATGTTTATTACATCTATAGTAATATTTGTCCTCACTATTAATTCACCCGATCTCGTTTAGTGGCGTACAAACACACAATTCCTGAAAGGTTCCTGCGGCTGACAAGCTTACCGTCTTATTGTGTTGCCATCACGTGACTGACCCTCTTAAATGGGTCATCGGTCAGGACCTCCCATCTGTCACTTGCAGCAGTGCCACCGGCCACACCTTCTTGCTCGTCTTCTGATCCCACTGCAGACGTGACAAAGAGTGATCCAGTGAGACTGAGACAAACTGTTCAGACAAGCTGTGCAGTGATGAAAGATGAGGGCAAAATGTTGAAACAGATGTATAACAAGGGGTAATCATTGGTAGCAATAAAGTAATTACATAACAAACAAGGAACATCGCATTCCTCTTAATTTAGTTTTCAAATCTGAGCCAAATTACATGATCTGCCAGCAGGAGACCAGGAGGGTAAATTATGCTTTGGTGAGGGCATTAGATTGATGATTACTTATTTATTTATAAGTTTGGTATCAGAAGTGAGGAGGGACATAATAAAGTCTGGGGTTCTTCAACCAAACAAAAGGCTATGAAGTTATGTTTACATACATTTGTATTAACCTATAAAATAACACATTATAATGAAATTGGTTAAGGCCTTGCGTACATTACATTAACCCTGCAACTGTGATTTAATTTGAATTCTTGTTTGTTTTTATGTCGTTGTTTTAATGGGTCTTTTAACAGTTTCTATTTAGTTTTATCATGGATCGCAGTTGCGAGTTGTTGTTTTCATTTTTGGTTTTATTTTATCTGTATTTATTTCCTGTGGCTTGGTAATCAGCGATGCAATCACTGTAATTTGCATATTTTTTATGGATGAATAAATTTAACTTTTAACCTTGAAATTATATTTAGTTTCACAGAAATCACACAATAAAAAAAAATATAATGAATAACGCATGCAAGATTGAAATAACAGTCATTTCTAGTCACCAAAAATCAGTTCTTGTTCTCTTCTTAGGACACAGTTTAGAGAAGTTTTTGTTACTAAATCAGACTGAAACTGTAGGATATTGAAAAGTGAGGGGTAAGTATAACCCTCTATCCCCAGTGGAAATGATACTCTTGATCCAAGAAGTACACAAAGTACTTAAACATAAAAAGGGAAATGATAAAAGAGACAAAAAAGAGAAAAAAATATAACAGTAACTGCCACAGTAAGTCACTTGCACTAAAACACATATTTTTCAACACTGTAAACTTCATCACCAAGCGATATACATCAGCGTATTACCACAGGTGAAGGTCAAGGTCAGGGGTCAAAAAGAATAAATACCATGGATGAAGTTTCCATATGTCTTCTCAGACAAGAAGGTTATAAACTGGGGGTTCCTTAAAAAGAGTGTTTCAAGGTCAAAATATCATACTGATAGTGTTACATAAAACACGACTGCAGATATTCATTGTCCAGTGAAAAAACCCCCCAAGACATATCTCTGAAAATAGTCCTTTTTGAAAAGATTTGATTACGTGAAGGTTTTGCATCAGTAAACTGAGGTCAGACATTTTACGGTTCTAAAGATAAGATGCCTCCATCAGAGGCGTCATGACATCACTCTGACCCTCATACCCTTTCCAAGGAAGAATAAGACCATTCACTGCTTGTTTCTGCTTGAACATCAGGGTTTAATCAATAACCATTTGATTTAGAGGGCTTTGAAGATTGTTTATCAATTAAAGATAATTTCAACATTAATCCTTCTATATCTTTCAAAATGGATCAATATCAACTGTATTTTATCATATTTTATTAGTATATATTTTTATATTTTATTAGAGGCGATAACAGAGGTTACAGTGAGTTAAAGAGTGACAGGGATGAGGAAAAAGTGGCAGGTCGAGACAGAAGTAAATCAGGAGAGCAATAAATCAAACAGTGAAGGTCGGGAGATCAAAAGGGTTGCTTCAAGAGAAAGGTTGAAGTTGAGAGACCAACAATTTAAAATCTTTCTCCAAACCTTAAGTCTTTCTTTAATCATTGTTTAACCTGCCCTCGATTTTAGTTTCCCACAGCATCTATGATTTCACTCATTTAAGGCATTACACATTGCTACCTTTGGAAATGAGTCACAATTCTGAAAATCTGTTTTAGTATGTGCATGGTGAAGAAATGACAGCTGCCTGAGGAACAGTGATGTCTGTATGTTATGCTCTAAACACTCTGCTTGATGTGTGCATTAGATAATATTTAATATTTTAACTTTTTGCAAGCAAGGAGCATCCAGTTGTCTTTATGCTCTGATGAAAAGGGGGTAAATCTGTACAGAATCCATAAGCACATCTACTAAGTGTTGTTAATATTTCATCTTTATGCACATTTTAAAACTGTGCTTTTTAAAAAAAACAAACAAACAAACAAAACATTGAAATCTCTGGGCTTTCTTGTCATTTTCCCTGCTATTAGTCACTTTTATAAGTCAAAAAATGTCAACTCACATGTAACAGACAGCACTATTCTGCAGTAGATGGATGAACTATCAGACACTCACAAACAGTACTTGGATTGGGCTGATGGGGGTGCTAAACTTTGAAAGCACTTTAACTGCAGGCAGGTTTGTGTGAAACTTGAGTGGGCGATGCAGCTTGTGCCCAAGGGATTTGTGTGTGTGTGTGTCATTCATGAGAAAGTGACAAGTTTACTCATGTCTGTAAAATGTAAGCGTAAGTTGTATGACTTGTTGCAGTGATATATTTTTAGCAATCTGTCACCTGCTTTGTTTTGTCTCTCCTTTGCCTTATCCTCCTCCTTCATCTAACGTCATCCAAATCCTGCTTTTTCCCACCTTTCCTTCAGCTCCCTCCTACCTGCTCCTGCTGTTCCATGTAAAATCATAAACTAACATGAACTCGGGGCAAAAGGTCAAAGTTAAGGAAATTCATATAGTTTATAGATGTTTGACATGATATTTGTTTTATCTTATCGTATTTTATGTCTTTTATCTTACGGGTTTGTAATTTTCAAATAGTTTCCTGACAATTTCCAAAAGATTTCCTGGGTTTTGAAGTACGC
Source organism: Thunnus maccoyii (assembly GCF_910596095.1). Classification (NCBI taxonomy): domain Eukaryota; kingdom Metazoa; phylum Chordata; class Actinopteri; order Scombriformes; family Scombridae; genus Thunnus; species Thunnus maccoyii. Next base: position 12,034,190 of record NC_056545.1, read on the forward strand.
ATTTGGCACTAGAGAAAATCGATACTAATTACAAAGAAATAGACACAGTGTTCAATTTGTACACTTCCAATCAATTAATTCCAGTTAATTTCTGGCATAATTAAACATATGAGAGCCTGTTAATCAGTGCAGGGCAGGAGCACTGTACATGCAGAAATGTAAAATTTGTCTGCAGGTAAACAATTCAACATATATAGAGAATTAATAAATAATGATTCTGATAATAAAATAAAACAAAAAATACTAAAAGAAAAAGGCTTTTCTTTCAAGGACAGTTCTGTTTCCCCCATATTAAGAACAAGATTGCAATATAAGAGTCTTAAGAGTGTTAGATGTGGTAAATGTTTCTTGTGTGTTCTGTTTGAGAAAAAAGATAATTTTTATCTGAAAAGAAACATGTATACAAGGCTGTTGCAGGAGAGATTGTTGACACCTCACGGTCAGCAGTGTAAGGAAAATAACCAGCGGTAGTTTGAATTAAAAACATAAAACAACCTCAACAGTTGATGTTAAGGCCTCTTAGTCAGAATCCAGATATGGGAGAGAAAAAAAGTACCTTGTGTGTTTTAAACTGGGCACTAAATTGCCAGTTTGTCTACATGTGTCATGAATGTCCCCAGAGAAGGACTTGACTCAGATCAGATCAAAATGTTATCTTAAAAAAAGAAAGCTTCGAATGCTGCTGCTCCCACTCACTCACCCCATGCTCCCAAACTGTATGAGGTAATTGCAGGCTAACTAACCAGGGCTTTGACTTGATCCAGTGTCAGTGAGCTGTCAAAGCAGATGGTCCCAGGGGAGATTGGTTGCTCAAGCTGCTTGCCCTCGTCCCAAAGCTTCAAATTACATGTCTTATCCTTGCAGGTGGCCTAAATAATCAGAATCACCATCACTGGATTGATAGGGTGCAACATGAATTTGTCACTTTGGGTGTAAAAACACCTTTGGTACAGTTTTGTAAGGACAGTGCAAGGTAAAAGATCACTGGTCTTAGGCTAAAGTATATCCCAGGATTAGAGAGAGGTGGTAAATAAAGTAGATTTAGGTTAATATGGTGAGAGGGTTGGTCTTTCAGGATACTGTTATAGATCTAAATGTTTTACTGATGATAGAGATAAGAATGTGAAAAATGACACTATAGAATATAAAATATGATATTCAGGTTGCTCAATATTATTGAGAACAAACATCTAAAATAAATTAATAAAAATCACATGCTAAAACTGCTGTTGACTCCAAACATCTGTCTTGTAATGGTTCATAAACTTTCTGGCATGTTTTCCCTTCAAGCAAAACAGCACATGTGACCCCACGTTATGAATTCATATTAATACATCTGAGTCTTAAGCAGCAAGGAGTGATTTTATCTTCTGAAATGTATTTGTTTAACTTTTTTTTTTTAGGAACCTAAAAGGCTAAAACTTACTTTGGAAGACAAAAAAGTCAGAAAACACAATGACATGTAGAAGAAATATGTTTTCTCTATTCAGTGAATCGTCTTGTGACTCCTTAATATTATCCTATGAACTATTTGAGGGGGCACAACCCCCAGGTTGGGTACACCACTGCAAAGACACAACGAAGTTTGTGCATTTTAAAAATAAATATTATAATTTTGTAATAATCCCCATCTGAAACCACGACAAAACTGTCCAATCTGAGAATAAACTCTACACTGTTAACAATCTGTGTTGCCTCAGCCAAGGGAGTGAATTCTTGGAAATCACATTTTTCTGTCTACACTACTATCATTCATCAGCAGGGAGGTTGTTTGACAGCTTCACGTGTTCAAACAAAGCAATAATAGGTCGGAAAATCGGGATGATTTTCCCCTTTGAATCCAGTTTTCTGTTTTCACGGGAAATCCCACAGCACAGGCTGGTTCTCAGTGTGAAACTCCGCAGGAAAACTCCCTGCCATTCCCTCCTAGAGGCGCGCGCACGACACACCGGCTCCAGTCTCATGTCATCATAAGCACGCAACCGGCTGGAGCGCGCCAACAACACGCGGGGAAGCCCCCCACACTCCACACCTCCCCCCTCCCCCCCTTTGGACAGCACCGGTGGCTGGTGCAACACTGGTGTGGAGTTTCCCAAATTCCCACGGAGGAAAAAAGCGACACATACGGGCGACCGTTTGGTTATATAACATGGCCTTCAGCATTTATTAGGTGTCATACCACCAGAAATCAAAATGTATCATAAGATATAATGAAATATTCAACTATTGATCATGTCCTGTATATTTCTATTCATTCTCTTTGCTGTTTGCGCACACATCGCTTTATTTTCTGCGCGTTTGCTGTCACATATGAATGGTAATGTGTGTAAAAGCTCTGCAGCCTGTTGAATCCACAGCTGTTGCTTCCGTGTAGTAGCCTATTACCCCCCATGTCATCACTCCACAGTCTCGTACTGTACGGCCCACATTCAGGCAGGCAGTCGCCGATACAGCTTGTGCTACACCGCCTCTATCGGCGACTTGAAATTACTACATCATTTCTTGTAAATGCTTGACTTCTCAGCTGGGTTGCTGTTTATTCTAAAGGGCTGGTCCCATGCACATGTTTATCACGCTAGACGGTAGAATGAACTTTGGTATCTGGCAGAAGATGAATGCGCGCCGGTGTGTGTGCATGTGTGTGTGTGTGTGTGTGTGTGTGTGGTGTGCAAGTCATTTAAAATATAAATGATGCTTTTGATGTGTATTCTGACAGTTTATGCATGTGCTTATTTTAAGGAGTGATACTTTGCACAATCTCCAAACTACACACTGATACTACAGGTTAACAAATAAAAAACAAAAAACAAACAAGGAAAAAACAAACAAACAAAAAAACCTCCACCAATAGTTATAATTGCTAATATTAATATTACAAGGCTATACACTGCATGACATCATAATATCTCATGACTACACTGTAGTATGTCACTCTGCAGATAGTTATACGTTTGCAATAAGCAGGCCAACAGCAAAATATGCAGAAATATCCCACACTGACTATATAGCAAAAATAAAAAAGAACATGAGAGTTGCAAATCAGGTCATTCAAGTCTACGTGCTCCAAGCCCCCGTACTCTGCCCGTGCTGTTATTAACTTCCTCCTTGCTTTCAACAGCGTGACTTCTCGGAAACAGCCAGGTCTGCTATTCAAGGGGAGGGCTTCAGCGCATGCGCAGCACACTGTAAAACATAACCAACTGATTTTAACGTTTATTTATTAGGAATTAAGTTTTGTTATGAGTATTCAAGTCACATTTTGTTTTGTTAGAACAGGTGAACATATTGGGAGGTTTGCAGAGATGAGATCAGTTGTTTACAGTGTAAGCCAGCTTGTTTTAAGGATTTGTATTTTCCTGAATCAGGAGTTATTATTTTGTTGTTAACTGCAGTGATCTGCCTCTTTTCACAAAATGCACACTAAATTTGAATGAACTTACTATGGAAAAAACCTGAAGCATGATCATTATAGATGATTTTTTTTTCAATTTCTCTGTAAAAACGGAGTTCTTAGACGTATAAGATTTACATTTTTTAATGGGTGGACATTTTTTGCAGTGTTCCCTGACGGGGAATACCCGCTCGACAGACTATAAAAAGACCCGTCACATCTTCGATGAGCAGTCAGTGCTGACTTCTGTTCAAGAAGAGTCTCCAAGTGGATAACACAAAGACGAGGAGAAGCTTCTGTGGAACTTAAACCAATCGGACTATACTTGTGCACTTTCCTCTTACGGATCATAGAACAAGAAAAAGTCTGTAAGTAATCTGATATTAATTTATCACTTCTACTTAAATGATATAAATGATATTACTTGCATATAATCGTTTATATTTATATGTTGGTTCCGGGAGCTGCTTTTTGAGAATGAATGTTGAATATTTTAAATAAATGCGCAGGACATACTTAAAGAAATTTTTGATGTTTTGATGTAATTTTTCGGATGGTAGTGTTTGTGTAGTCTATTCTTGCACACCTTGCGTTCAGACTCTTATTTAGTGACCGGAGTTGATGAAACTTTTTTGAACCCATGTGCACAGTTTGCATGTCTCAGTGCAGGAAAAGGTGTTTGCTGTAGCAGTGAATCTTTTTGGTACACCTCCCCAAGTGCCTCATACCTGCATAAATTCAAGCTATTTCAAAACTTTTAGATTGCAAAATGAATCTATGTGCATCTGGACCCTTTTTTGAATCAAAAAGGCATAAAACTCAATTTGAGAAGTGATTTTTTTGGGTCCTTTATGACCTTCTTAGGTAAAGCTGACTCCTACGCGTAAGCGCCCCCTCCTCATCCGCATGCCCTGACCGTGAACTTCCCCTCACCCTCCTGCGCGCGACCAACAGGCAGCAGTAAATCTAAAGTGAGGCAGATCACTCTCACCTCTGCATTCCTCGTGTATCTAAAGAATCTGTCCTCCTTTCCTCTGTTGCTCCATTTTAGACAAACATGCCTGTGTCAAGGATGAGGATGCGCCCATGGTTGGAGAAGATGATCGAGTCCAACACCATCTCGGGTCTGACTTGGGTGGACAAGGTGAGAGGCTTATTTACTCCCGCCAAATTGGACTTGTTCAAATGAATGTCATTTACGGAAATGGTGTAGGCAGTATATTAAAATATTAAAATTAGTACAGAAAAAGACCTTTTGAATGTATATATTGTAAGGATGGAACACCTCATCACCAGATAGCAAAAAAAGTATTTTTTGATGTTTAGTTGCTCCTTAGCTGACCTGACTGGCACAATATTTGCATGTTACTCTTAGAGTAGCTTGTTTTTAAGCACCTGTTGGGATGGATTTTGGTTTTGTACATAAAAGTGCTGGGTCTGGAAAACATTTGGCAACTATTGCAGCCCTTTAACCAAACATTTTCTGGCACTGTAAACAGGTGAAAAATAGACACAAAGAGTTAGTTGTAACCTGCGTTTGGTCTCTATGTCACAGATATATTTTAATATATCTTGATTTATAATTGGAAGAACAGAGCAGTAGCAGCTTATTTTTGTCATACTTTATCTGCTGGTGGGAAATGGGCAAAAACATACATACTGTGCTTCAAATGCAGTGTGCGTGTTCTTTACCACAGTGTCTACTGTGACTGTACAATGCAAATCATATTTTTGCAGGACGTTACTGTTAACAGTAGCCTACGAGTTAGATACTCAGTTTGAATGGCAACCCCCTCTTGCAATATTTGACAACTTTTGCTCATTTTATTCTATGATAAATGTGCAGCCAACCTCGTTCCAACTCAGTATTTCTTTTTTTATTTTCCAGGACAAGAAAACGTTCTCCATTCCCTGGAAGCATGCAGCTCGTCATGGCTGGGAGATGGACAAGGATGCTTGTCTGTTCAAACAATGGGCCATCCACACAGGTGAGCAAGTGTGAATACACACCTGAGCTCTGCACATGAAGCAGAAAATTCTTGTTGGGTAAAAACTGTATGAAACTAAACATAATGCATTCTGCAGGGAAATACATTGAGGGCCAGGCCTGTGACCCAAAGACGTGGAAGGCCAACTTCCGTTGTGCGATGAACTCACTGCCAGATATTGAGGAGATGAAAGACAAGAGCATCAACAAAGGCCACCAAGCTGTGCGCGTCTTCAGGATGTTGCCTGCCACCCCAAAATCAAGAGGTGAGACTACTGACAGGAAGTGAACAAGTGTTTTATCTAACATGAGTTAACATTGGTGTGCAACAACTGCAGGCTGCTGGATCTCCTTTCTTTTTCAGTTTTACTCATTAATCAGTTTGTACTACAAATACACTGCTGGCTGTTTAATATGTTAAGTGACTCATTTTTTTTCTCCATCTGCACAGATAAACGAAGCAAAGCAAAGGAAACAAAGCAAAGGAAGAAGGTAAATATTGTATATATTTTATGATCATGTTACTTGTGGACTTTAGTGATATTTGCATTTGTTATCTATGTTGCAACATTTGTTACGTATTCAGAGGCCTATTCAAATTATGTTATTTTTATGGCACCAGTGCACTAGCTAGACGTACAACTGCTGATTTCTGTATTTCTTTTTTTTCTCGTGGAAATCTCACAAATCTCACCTAATGTGCTTATTATCTGCCTCTGCAGGTCAAGATGGAGGAAGACATGGATTACAGCGATACTCAGTCTCCCATAGATCAGTCACAGATGCATGATGACACCTCATCTACTCAGGAAAACACAGTCGACAGCACAGTAGACACAGAGCAGAAAGGTGAGCAAGGCAATATGTATAATTGGAGAATAAGCTTAAAAAGCAAATTCTTCAGAATATACTGTACAAAACATTTTAATTTCCAATAGCATTTAATTCTGTTGTTTGTCACCCTTGCAGATTTCACATTTATCGCTTCAACTGAGGTTCCTGACTGGTCTTCGTCAGTGGAGATTGGGCCTGATAGTTTTCCAAGCGCCTTTTCCCACAAATTTGAAGTTTCACCTGATCACAGCCCCGGTAAGACAACAGCACAGCCACAGTACAGCACACTGGCACTGCAGTGTGTTTAGATAACAGGAAATGCTAAATACTTGCTAGTAAATCCTTGAATGCAAACTGTGATACTATGTAGCATCATTTGTTGCCACTGAAGTAAATTCAAACAAATACTCATGTCACCTTCTCTTTCTCTCCCCTCCTTTTCTGTGATCTTCCAGACTACGACTATACCAACGACATTATCAAGGTAAGCATGGCCTCTGGCTCCTGTTCTTCCCAGCATGTATTTTTCATTGACAGGAATACCCATGTTTGTCTTATTCTGCCTCTTTGGCTTGTATAATTTTACCCAAAACAATAAGATTGTTTGGCATGGGGTAAACACTAGTTGTGCAAAATATAGCCATACTAAGTCCAGTTGTTACTCTTTCAGATTTGCCAGCAACTGGAGAAAGAATCAGACTGGTTTCCGAACAGTTTAGAAGGCAAGGGGTTCCTGAGCAATGAAGCATGCACCAGTCCAGGGAGCCAGTGGAGTGAATCTTCCTCAGGTAAATGTTGCTAGTTGATGGCTCAGATGGATAACTGTCTCTTAGACATTTAATCACGTGAAAAGATGAATAAATCCATCTGCAAAATAATGCCTTAAAATGGCAACATCGAGTTCATTTGGCATCTAAATGATGGCTGCCCACCTTACTCAGCTTATAAAAAGAAGTACACATGGTCAGGTATTGGAAAGGGATTTGGTGAGGACATGTACAGTAGCTATGGCTGACATTAGCATGCAAATCAGTATGAATATATTTCTTTAAACATTTGCATCTATGCATGAGTTAGAAGGATGTTAAGTCTGCCTTGAGATACACTTAGCTTGCATTTCTAGCAATATTTATTCCAAAATGTTATAACTTAAATCTAATAGCAATAGTAGTAGCATTTAATGTTTAGTATCTCAGGTTATAACACATCTAATATACATGCAAGAGGTTTGCGTTCTCCTTAAACATGCTGACCGTGGATTCTCTGCTTGCTTTACAGTCGATGACCTAGACGACATACCACAGTACACAACTTTGGGCTCAGACTTCACAAATCCCACAGACGACCTCTGGAACAACTTTTACCAACAGATCACCCACAGGCTTTGAGCAGTCCAGGACAGGATGGGACAGTGCTCACTTTGGACTTTTAAGAGCTCTTCCTGCCCATAATCTGAGCCCCCTTGTCAATTAATCACCCACTATCATACCTACAGTCTGTGATTTGTGGAGTCCACACTTAAAGCTGCAGCACCGCACCTGTCTGTGTGTTTGATGCTCGGTAGCAGTCTGAGGAGCTTTACTCAACTCCTTCAACCTTTGTGTGAACCTATGAAGAGAACTATGAAGCGCACTGCTGTGTTAAAGGAATTCATGTGCTGTTCATTATCTATGTTTTTGGCTGGTTCAAGGCATTCTGGTGTTCAGTGTTTTTTATCAGGATGAGTTGTGACAGTACATAAATCTGTTTTTTTTTCATTCAGGGCATTTACATTACCACATGCAGATTTATCTATGAATACAGACAGAAGTATCCGATACTTAACCCTTGAAATGCATATAGACTCACATTCTGCACGCTCAAGATCTGTTAGTTATTGTACAGTTAAGAGTAATTATCACATAGAATCAATCTTTCCGTTAAGTGAATTCAGTTAAAGGGATAAATATGCATTTTTACAACCTATCTTGATAAACCTCTAAACTTTGGTGAAAGCTCTACTTCAAATCTTACAGTTTTTACTGGTAATTGTTATGCTATTCTGTAAATATTTGGTTTTTTGTGTGTGTTTTTATAAAATAAAATAAAAAATAATTCTAAAAATGTGAATGAATTTGATTCTTTATTATTAACACAGAGGGCTTTGAGCTTATGTGTGGAGAGATGGATGACCCTAAGTGCTGTATTGTAATGAAATCTAAAGCTTAAAGCCACATATTGGCAAAAATAACCCCTACAGTGTCCTTGAGCAAGGCACTAAACCCAAAACAGCTGACCCATGCTGTCACCCAAAAATAGAAAGAGGATTTCCCACCAGTTGCAAAATAAGTGGCTCATTGGAAAAAGTCCAGTTATCTTGGTCAGATCATCATAACATACTCTATCTACATGGTTATTTTAATACTAAGAAATAAAATATCTTTTCAAAAGCAAACGTACCTACATTTAGACTCATTAGGGACTGTTTGCCATTTTATGCCACAAATTGTTTTATGCATTCAATGATCTTTTCACATTTAAGTTATTGTGTAACTTCTTGTAATCAAGCCTCTTATGATAATATTTAATCAAGCGATGAAAATTCTGGACAAGAAGCTGATGAGATCACAACACTGCCATTATCATAAGAAATTAAATATGTTAGGTTTTGATAATTTTTATTAAATTTCCTCATCAAATGTCTAAATAACCAGGCTCCAGCAGGTGCTCATTGACCTGTTAGTACCTCTCAGGGTTTCACTTTGGACAGACGCCATTTTCTCTTCAGTGGACCAACGAGTGGAACTTCTCGCCCACAGAACACAAAATGGAACATCACTGAGAGCATTTTCAAGTCAAAATGAAGCAGAGATAAGTCATGCAGTCCTGAGTGATCTGGTGCTTGTCGGTTTATGATACCTTTGTATCATTATTTGTAAATTGTTTGTGTCTTGTACTGTTTTGTATGTATTTTATTTATGTATTTTAAAGGCCCATCTAGGTACGGACATTGAAAACTAGCATAGGCTATAAATGCTAGGGTGTGTGGCATTAGTTCATGCTGTATACACTCACCGAGCACTTTATTAGGAACACCTGCGCAATCTAGTGCAATCCCATACAACAGCTCTGCCATAAATTCTACTTTTATGAAGCTTATACATTTTCAGTTTTTGTTGTCGGAAAGGTGATGATTCTACTTTATGTTTATTATTGAGGTTGTAGTGGGTGGTGGTGCTGTACTGGAGTGCATTATATTGAAAAGTGTTCCTAGTATTTTGTCTTCATGTCAGGAACACATTTTCAATATACTCCAGTACACCGCCACCCACCACGACCTCCACAGGTATAGGATCGCATTAGATTGCACTAGTGTTACTAATAAAGTGTACTTGTCCCTAAACATAAAACATTACCACATTAAAAGAATTCAATATTATCAAACTGAGTCTTAAAAAGCTTAACAAACTCAAGAAATGACACAACATCTCTTTCTAAATTTTTATTTGTAACAATGTAGCATACAGATTTAACTGGATTAAAAATTTTGGCCAATTTAAAACAAACTGATGGCCTCTTAGTTCAATAAATACTCCAAATGATTAATCTGTGGTGTTTTTTGTAGGTGTTTTTTAAAATTTAAGATAGCAGTCATATCAATTATTTTCCTTCCCTCTCTGAGGTTGCCCTATAATCCCCACAGATTTTGAGGAAATAACATGCATTAGTCATTATCAGCACCGATAACAATAAATAGTTGAAGGGTGTGTCCACAATAAACTGCACACTGAATAGCGATGAGATTCTTTCCATTCAACACATGAATCTTTTCAGGTTTGTCTAGGTGTTTGTCTTTTACCGTAGATCACACTTGTTAATCTTCTTCACAGACATGCCCTCGGTTATGAGGTTTCTCAAAAATGTGACGATAATCAGATGATGATAGCTGATAATACTGTCCAAAAAACAGAAATAGTTCAAAAGCCAGATGTAGTCAGCATGTCATGTGATTTCATATGGGCCGGTTGAATCTTTTTGACGGAAAACCACACATTTGCTGTTAAATAAAATGTTCAGATTAAAAGGTAGAAACTTTGGTTTAATTTGTAAAACATTCTGCACTTCATGCTGTTAAAAACTCACTCTCAAAACTCTGAGTAAATTTCCAACAATGTTTTATATTCAGTGTGTTCCACAATTTGTGTGTAATAAAGTTTTAGGGTGTATTCACTTCTCCTTAATCTGCTTTCTTTGTTTCTGTCTGAAAAAGAAATTCTCTACAGTTCCAAGAGTCCCTTTCAACAACATTCAGAAAAAAAAGGCAAGGCAATAACTGGGTCTCATATCTTGATGCTTTCAACAAAGACTTGATTATGGGGATTTAACACTGCAGCTTGTTAGTTGTATAGTTTGTGAACACCAGTGTGTCTGTAATTGAAATGACAGCCCTTTATTCAAAGGACAAGCTGCTGTTTTGCAACAGCATTGCATTCTGGTCAATTGAGGTCACTGCCGGTAGAGAAATAGCTTTTCTAATTCATATACAACCCCCCACCAAGCGTGATCATTGAATATTGGTGCAAAATGGTGAGTTTGTAAAGAAGCCTTTTCTTTTTGATTTTGACTGCAGTGTTGCAGTTTGCAGCTCAGAAAAATGCACACAACATTGTTAAAGCATTATACTTTGGTGGGTTGTTGCTTTAAAGGGGAACTCCACCGATTTTGCACATCAGGGGGAACTGCAAAGTCTGCAAGTCTGATGAAATGCCTTGGTTGGGACCTGAGGACTACACATTTGAAATAATGTTCTAATGTCTGCTTATGCTAGCAGCTTGAGGTTACATTAGTCGTCACTATTATAACACAGACTTATCTCTACTTGAACTGTCAGCGGCTGAGCTGCATTGTGGATAATGTCGGTGCCATATTTTGACACGGCAGAAGAATGTATGCAATTAAAAAGATGATATCCCTGGTTCTTCTGCATCAATTTAGGATACTTGAAAAAAACTCCAATTATCCATCATGTGTCTGGCAATGTTAAAGGAGTGCAATGATAAATCAGTGAAGTAAATCTGCATTGAATGCCAAACAAAAAGGGACTGACTTGAGTGAATTTAAAGCATCTGTTACCTTGACTTTTTAAAATGGTGGATTTAGAAATCTCTAAACCCCTTGTTGATGTTCATTAGAGGATTTGAAATGTGCCTTCATCATTCAACAACCAGTGAATGTAGTAGCCTGATTAGTTTTTCCTCAGTCTTTTCTGGCTAAACACCTGAATAAACTACCTGAAACTGTTGCTGCCGTTAACAACCTGCCATAAAGTATAACAAACTGTCCAACCAGTTTGACAGACCAACATGCGTGTTGTCACAGGTGCACAGACACACGGTAAATTGTGTTTGTTTTTTAATTATTTGATGAGGGTGACATTGCATCTCATTCACGCACTCACTACATTAGTTAAAAAGGATTGTCTAACTGGTAAATTACTAGTAAATTTCATTCTTAATCACTCACAAACACAGATTTCCAATAATAAAACATGAACAAAAACATGACAAACACACAAAGTAACTTTAGTACAGAATTGTATTGTTTTATTATAACATACAGATGATTTTCACTTTATTGAAATGATAAATTGTGACCTTTGTGATCTAGTGTGTCTGTATTAACATAAAACAGCATTTCATTCTGTACACGGTACGTAGTTAGACTCTATGCTTTGACATTTGTTCTTGACAGGACATATAGTAAAAAAACTTTAAAATGCATCTGCTGAGCAGCTAACTAACTGACTAAATAATAAATTAATCATTAATTGTGGTCAGGGTAATGCCGTGCTACTGTACGTTAAACTCTTGACCTGACAACTGCACATGAATAACCCCTTTTGTTCAGTTTATGATGTCTTACACTATTTCCTGTTTTTCCTGTCATCAACCCTATTAAAAAAGTCAACAATGACTACGTGAACATGTATTAAAGTGAAAAAAGATTGCAATAATTTTATATTAAGTCCTCTTGTAAATATTAAGAAGATAAATCACACAGATACACGTTTATTATGGTTTATGGTTTATAAGCTCATGTCCTGAAGTTGGTAAAGTCTAGACTAGACAAACTAGAAAAACCATTAAAAAACGGATGTGAAACACTTTATAGAAGACCTCTTTTTACTTTATGTCCATATTTTATTGCTGAATGTATATTTGTTCAATTCCCACAGTCTGTCTCCTTCTTAGTTTCAGATATAGTTCCTTTACAGACAGGCTGCCTTCACGTTTTCTTCTTCCTTCTTCTGCCGCAGACGGAGGGGTGGAGGATGCCAGGATTACTTTTGATGCTTTGCAGATTGTTACCCTATCAGAAAAGAGGACAAATAGTTTACACATTTCTGCCTTACATAGCGAATACTAAAATTTGAGGTATACATCTCAATCACATACATACTTGAGATATGTTGGCTTTATTCGGTTTTTATTATGAACGTCAATATGATCACAAGCCGTGAAAGGCAACTAAACAAACAAACAAAGCACCATCCATGAATCTTGAAAAAAAAGAAAGAAAAAAACTTTGAGGAAAGCTGATTGGAAGAAACAAGTTTGGACCTGTGTTGATCCAAAATAATCTGAACAAGGAGTTAGAAAATGGAAGTCCCACAACTGTGAGAGGACATTTCATATTCTGTTGTTGGATAGAACAAAATTACAGTCAGCAGTAATCACAAAAAGGAAATGATGGCACCAAATTACATCGGGTAGATAAATACCAATATAAACTCAAAAGAAGCAGTTGGATGTCAAAGACAGAGAAACAGCGATATAAAGAAAAGAATAGACACCAGTGTGACACGAAAATTTTGTGAGGTTTATATGTGAAATACAACCTTTAAATTAATTTACAATTCAGACAAAAAAGTCCAGCTTTTGTTTTAAATATCATGTTGTAACTTATTTTCCTTTACCATCTGGAAACGAGGTGAAAAGTTTCCTAACTGGATTCTACAGTTAGGATTTCTTTGACTACGTGATTAGTATGTTTGAGTAGCTGACTTTGCTCATGGTTCAATGTATGTGTTATCAGTGGTTCTGAAACTCCAAAGGGTCACTATAATCGCCTGCGTGCAGATGATATCTCACAATTTGATCCAAGTGCAGTGTGCAGTGGTGATGCAACAGTACCATAGGAATTAGTACAATGGTGTACCAGAGTTCAATAGCGAAATGAGAAAAACATCATCCAGTGCATCTTGTGTAATGATGCAGAATGTTTGAAATGTATAGAAGTATCCAAAATTAAGCTATGAGAATGCAATGTATGCATGTAACATTTTGCAGGTCTCCACTGGAAAAAAGGACAAAAAAATTTCTTGCTTGCTATAAAAATCAAAAGAGACAGGAAAATAAAGGTAGATATTAAAACATCTACCATATTATAGTTGCATTTTATTACATTATAGAAACTGGACACTGTTCCCTTTAAATGTGCAGAATTATTTTTTACAAAAGTTCAAAAAATATTTTGGATTTATTGTTGATCTCTTTTTTGGATTAATAATACTTATATAATAGTACTTTATTATTTATAAAACATGTTCTGTTTTTAATGAATAATTCAAACCATTTTTAACCATTTCTTTCATAAAATAGTTTCTATAAATGATATGATATTTTCATGAGACACAATCACCCTGTAAAATATATATTTTTGGCCACATCAGGTATACAATAAAACCCATTATGTTCATAGTTACTGTTTATTATCATACTCATCAATTTCTCAAACTATTTAGAAGCAAAACGCATCTCAAAACTGACCAGTTAAAAAAGTAATACCTCTTATTTGATGTAGTATTAGTATTTGATGTAAATAAATAGCATGTGAAGCTTCTGTATAGTAAACTCAGAGCAGTGAAGTGAACACAAACTCAAACAAGGAAAAAAAAACTTAATTTCTCCTGCTGCTTTGACCAACAACAGCCCATGTTAAAGATGCTGCTTAATGCCTTCAGAAATCTTAAAACTTGTTTGTACAGTTCAATTTGACCATTCCTTGAAACTCCAGGATTAGAAAAATTATAACATTATAACATTAATATTTACAAGTATATATATATATGAGAATGTGTGCATAAATCTATGTTTTTGTATAGAATGGATCAATGTGTTTCTATGATGACTGAAAATAATTATTTTCTAATTATTCTAATATAATTATTCTCCCACTTTACATGCTCACGAGGCACACCCACACACTAAAGCGACTGAATCAGGATTACAAAGTCTGAAATTCAAGTTCCTCTTCAAGTTGATTTAATAATCCTCTCAACCTTAAACATAGCTTAGATTAAACGTAACTCTTTGGGATCAGGGCACAAAAAAATCCAACAAAACATAAAATCATCAAGATGAAAAACAACAACAACAAAAAAACAAACCTAATTGCTAACAGCTAAAGTCACTAAATAATGTAACTGACATATGTGAGTCATATGAACATTGTTATGCCTATGTGTCATTAGTCATAAGTGCTACGTGGTGCAGTTTCTTTTAAAATGTGCAAATTGATTAAAGCTGTAATTGAAGAGCTTGCCTAGAACCGAAACCCCTGTTAATGACTCATAAGGTGGGAACGTTCAGTTGCAGGTTTGTTCAAGTTTTGCTATTCCGATTTAGTCAACTGTGTTAACAGATTTCTTAGACTGAATATGCAGTTTGTGGTTCTTTTAATTCGTGCCTTTTAATTCACTTAATTAATTTACTGTAGAGCAAAGGAATAAATTTGCTGCAGCAGCACAACTGGTTACGCAAACAACATGGAAGGAGGAAGTGTGAAATGCATACTAGGATGTATCTCCTAAGTTTTCTTAAATAAATACCGACATTGTTGACATACAGTATATCGCACAACATGATCTAGAGGCAGAAGACAGTGAAGGACAGTGTCTGTCTCTGAACCAGCGTACAGTGGCAGCGCAATGTTTTCATAAACTATATTCCCCCCTAAAGTAGTTTTAAGGTTGGAAAAATCATCTTATTCCTCTCTGTTAGACAGTATCACATACATATTCTAAATCAGCATATTCTAGCTCAATTACGTTTAGTTACCTTATAGTTGGGAAAACGACTTAGTACCATATAACCAGGTTATATATATACAGGGTTGCATTTTATACACATTTCCCAAAAAAAATCAGCCTGATATGTTCAGCATCTTAAGAAAT
Source organism: Thunnus maccoyii (assembly GCF_910596095.1). Classification (NCBI taxonomy): domain Eukaryota; kingdom Metazoa; phylum Chordata; class Actinopteri; order Scombriformes; family Scombridae; genus Thunnus; species Thunnus maccoyii. The sequence continues at coordinate 12,049,616 of NC_056545.1, forward strand.
TTGGGGATTTCATTTTGGGTCTGAACAAACTTTGGCTGTGTATATTGTGTCTGTATTTAAGCTATACAGCTTGAATATTATCCAGCTATAATATTGCTGCTATGTGGATGTACTGACTGTTATTTTATATATTATACAAATATTTTTTATTTGAGCATGATGACACATATACACATACATGAGCACACATATCCGTAAAAATATACATGCAATTAGATCACAATATGTTCTTATTCGTTTTCTTTGAACATTTGTATGAAAAATAATGGAGATAGCTGAGGATATTTAAAAAAAAGACAAGAACAAAAGCAAAAAACAACAAATGTATATAATAAAATTACGGAGAACAAAGTACAAGAGAGAAAAAAAATATATTGAAGGCCTCCCCAACCTAATCGCTGAACTGTCACCCCCCCAGCCCTATCCCTCCACCTGTTCACTACTTTGTTGGTGTAAAGGGGAGAATGCCATTTTTAAGTCACGGGTGTAGGATAGTGAGTGAAAGGTGACCAAACGTGGGACCTTATTCTTTCTAAATGGAGTGTGTTTGTCACATTTTTGTACTAGAGACTTCTTTCTTTTTCCAATGCATGAGAAGCAACTTCTTTGCAATGACGAGACTATAGGATAGGAAACATTTCTGGCAGGTGCTTAATTTTAGAGCGTCATCAGAAGTTCCTAGAATTATAGTGAGTGGGTCTGGTTCTAAATGGATTTGAAGTATTTCAGATATTAATTTGAAAATATTGATCCAATAAGTCATAACTCTGGGGCACAAAGCGAAGCTGTGTCATCTGCTGAAAGGCATCTGTCACATACTGGAGAAATCTCAGGGTATGTTCTGTGTAACCTCTCCTTAGAATAATGAAGACGGTGTAGAATTTTAAATTGGATTAAACAGTGCCTTGCATTATTAGAACATGGATGTGGTCCAAGCTTCCTTCCCACAGAGTGTCTGAGATCTCAATGCCCATTTCTTCCTCCCATTTTGTTTTTATTGCAGTAGAATCAACTGGGCTGATAGGATTGTAAGGTGTCGTATATATAAGAAACTGATTTTTCTGAGCATGATAAAGGTCCGAGGCATCTATCTAGACTGGAGCCTCTAAAAGTCTCAAAATTTCATGCGTGTTGTTTTACATAGTCTCTTATTTGCAGATATCTAAAGAAGTTGCTTCCTGGTAATATATATTTACTCTTTATTTATGTAAAGGAGGCAAAGGTGCTTTTGTTGTATAAGTCTCCTATTGTATGGATGCCTGCCGTTATCCAGAGTTGCAAAGTATTATCTAAATTAGATGGTGTAAAAGTAGGGTTTCCCGCAAAATTACTATATTATCAGATTTTATAGTATGGACAATTCAGATCAATGATATCATTCTATTTCCTTATTATTTGATAATGCGATAGTCAAAGTCCAACTTTTCTATCTTGCCTGTGACTCAGCCCTGAGTCTCTTTGTTACTAATGAAGACATAAATCTTCTCAAAAAATGGGTCACAAATATGAATTTTCCCTCTAAAAAAGGCTAAATAATTTCCCAAAACAGCTGGGCACTGTAGTTTTTAGCAAATGTTACTAAAACAGGAGTATACAATGCATTTGTTTGGTACTATTTTCTACTGTGGATTAATACATATTTGGTGTGTTAGTGAGTATTTACAGCAACAGGGAGGTGTCTGTGGGATTGACTCAAAATAAACAACAGAGCCCATGTTATGGAGACACATGTCACGCAGTGCAAAGATTAGCTCATTGATGTGTTTTTAATAGTTTTTGGACATCAATGGAGGAGATTGTCCTTCCAAGAAAAACAACACAATTGGTCATAATATCAGTCGCCCAAAACCAACATATAGTTATGTTTGAGTGACAGATGTTGTCTAGTGGCCGCAGTAATTATGACCTGGAACCAGTGGTGGACTCAGTCTGTCTCAGTTGGCAAAAAAATATAAAGGGCACCTGATACATATAATGGGCCCCCACTTCATAATGTTTTTCTCACTCCATTACAACAGCATCATAGGGCACTGCATTACATCCTCTTCATTTAAAGGGCACATCATTCTCATTTTTTGGATTTCTTTACAGGGCACTATCATATTTTCTTCCACTGAACAGGCATCCATGAGGGCATTACATGTCACATATAGGGGCCTTCTATAGGGCATTTCACCCTGATATACCCATAACTAGACAGTCATTACAGAACTTTGGCATGTTTTCTCCTTTGTGTGGGCACCTTAGAGGGGAATTTTATCATAATGTGTGGGCACCTTAGAGGGCACTTTTGTCCTGGGGGGGGGTTGCCCCTGCCTGAATCCACCAGTGCCTGGAGCAATGACGCAGTCATGATGATGTACAAAAATGTTGACAGTTTTCCTCATTCTGAGGAGGAGGGAGTTGAGCCTGTGTTAGACACGTGTCAAATTGCCTATAAGCATGAGCACAGCACTGAAGACGCCATCTTCAACATTTCCCATTTTATCTCCAAGCACCTTGAGAAGATGAGTGAGGACATGAGTGTTAACACTACACTGATTAGATGGTTTTATTCTTTTTTTAACCAACAGGACACAGTAAGTGAAGGTCAATGGGACCAAACACAGCAATACAGGGGTCCCACAAGGTGTGTGGTATCACCTAAACCCTTTACATTATACACTAATGATTGCAGGAAAGTACATGCCAATAATTATATTATTAAATTTGCTGATGATACTGTGACTTTGAGCCTTCTCCACAAGGACATAGACCCTTCTGTGTACCACAATGAGATAGACACTTTCATCAAGTGGTGGGACACCAACCATCTCATTCTAAATGTCACCACAACACAGGACATGGTCTTTGATCTGAGGCAAATGACTGACCATGTGCCAGTGGTCATCAAAAAACAGACAAATGTTTAGGTGTCCTCGTATAAATACTCAGGTGTCTACATAGACAACATTCTTTGCTGGAAAACACACATCGATAACCTGCGCAATAGACCGCAGCAGAGACTTCACATTCTTAGGTAATTGAGGCTGTATGGAGTGAGCAGCCAGATTATGCTGATGCTCTACCAGGCAACCCTAGAGAGCATCATTAGATATAGAATTACAGCACGGTTTGGCAACCTAATAGTGTAAGTGAAAAGCAGGCTTGCCAGCATGCACAAAACCAGCTATGAAAGTAACAGGGAAGAAAAAATATGAGCTCATACAGAGCCTGTATGAGCAGGCAGTCATGAAACAAGCTGGAAAAATCATTGCGGACCCTCAACATCCAGTTTTCTCTGAATACGAACTTCTGCCATCAGGAAGAAGACTCTGTGTGCCAAAGTGCACATCAAACCGCTTGAAACTGTCGTTTGTTCCAGCCTCCATCAAGCTGCTGAACTCTAATGCTAAATCTTAGTGGAATAGGGCAATGCGCAATAAAGCAGTTTAGCACTTAGCACTTTTACACTTAACTCTTACAGTTTCTTTTTAAGTCGTCATGTTTTCAATGTCAAATGTATAGTCAAATGCCTCTTTTATGTTTTTAAGATCTTTTTATATGAAGCACCTGTCAAGCATTGTGTCAAACGCCTCTTATGTTTTTCTGATGTTTTTTATGTGAAGCAACAGACTGTAACACTGTGGCCCAAGACAAATTTCCCCTCTGGGACAATAAAGTTACTCTACTCTAACAGTTTCCCATTTCCAACCACGAGTGTCACATTTCCAACCACAAGGAACAGTTTTTTAAAAACCATAACTACAATCATCCCCTAACCTTAACCATGTGGTTATTATTGTAGCCATGATGATGGACATTGCCTAACTTAAAGGAAGTAGTAACTATAACCCACACCAAATGTATCTCCAACCTTAACAAAGTGGAAATTTTAGAACAAACCATGATATCCTCCGAAACCAGGAAATCTGATGATTACTGCTGATAGGGGTACCAGATTAGAAAACTCTTGTGGTGTTAGAAATTAGAAAGTGAACATGGTCAAATGACATATTTGGTAGTTTAATTTGGAGGACTTACAATTGAGGTCTATGGCACAGAGGAATAAGCAATATCAGGCTATGACTACACAGCCAATACTTGTGAATAGGATCAATTCATTGTTGGTTTTGGTCTTTTAATAGGATTCGTTGACAATACGAACAAATGTGAAAAATATAGAATAACACCGGCTTCATCTTTAAAATATCTTTCAAAAGTTGAAAAGAATCAAATTGGAAATGATCAGCCCTTCTGAAGCCATCCCTCTGGCTTAAAGACCTGATTATGTTTATGAATCATGAGAGAATGAAGTTTGCACTGAGAGGCTCTGCCCACAACTTTTATTCCACTTAGGGTCCTATGATCCAGTACTTTTATAATAATAAGGGTCTTCCGAACAGTACATGAAGAGACTTATCTATCTATGTATCTATTTATCGCATGATTATTATTATTTTATTATTTTCATTTTCTCTCAATAACTGCATCATTACATTTTGAAAAGGGCTACTGGCTATTATCATTTTTGTACTATGTCAATAGTAAAAGACTGCAGTGTATATTGGGGGTAGGGCTTGAAGAGATGAGATAAAAAGGCCTATTTGTTGAAAAAGAGGAACATATGTTAATGTTCTTGCACTGTGCTAAATGTAACTTTGAGTTTGTTAGATTAATTTTTTTTTATACTGTTTATTTTAGGAGTACCTAAAGTTCCCTGGTCACGTCTCAGGAAAAGTTGTGGTGTGCTGGTTGAGATACCACACCTACAACGCACAACTGCTCCTCTCCACCCAGGGCAGAAATGAATTGGCAGCAAAAACACCTAACATGAACCCGCATTAAGGAAGCACACAGAGATATGTCTGGTGCTTTCCAACTGGCGAGTGTAAACATTTCACTTGCCTTGTGATCATTTTAATGACACTTCACACTGAGTCACTTTAGACTAAAGAATGAGAGCTGTGTTTTTTTAATAGTTGTGAAACAACAGAAATGTGCATGTGAGTTTACTTCCTCCTGAGGATTTCACATACACATACACACCACAGTAACCAGAAGGGTAAAATTCAAGCTTGGTATTTCCCTAGGTTTTTCTCTCTCATGACACTGACTGATATCACTGCTTAATGCTTAAATTGCACAGCACCTGCACTACTGTCAGGAATATTGTGTCAAAATTCCATGTCTTAGTCTCATCCAAAATGAGACTAAGGCAGAGAGATTTGCTATTAGTTTCTCATATTTGCTATTATGGGAAAACTAACATATTTATAATATTGTATATTATATTAATTATTTTCTTATTTTATTGTTGTTGCATGAATTACAGACTCTGAGGTCTTTTATTTAAAGTTACTTACATGTTCATGAGGCACAAGACCAATTTTACATGTCAAAGTCAACTAGTCACAAGCAGTACTACACAACCTGTGAAAACCTGTTGTATGATGTCTTCTGTTCTGGAGGATCTCTATTAAGTCTGGAAAAAAAATACTGAAGTGAGATAATATCAACTGGAGACTACAAATTTGTAACAGAAACCATGTGTTGCAATCTTGGTCTGTGGAGTTTGAAAGATGTGGGACTTTACCAGGCAGGTAGGGACTAAAAAAAGATACCACTGAGTTATGGGAAATGTAGGATCCAATGATTTTGAAGGTGGAACTATTCTAGGGACCAACAGTTAGGATATCAGTCTCTGTTGCATCAAGTTTGGCCATCCCTTATTTTAATTTGTCTCCGGTAAGTCTCTCAACTTTAAAGCTCAGTTTTTACTACTAAATTAAAACATTCACTAGAAACAGATTGATCTCCATTGGATGCACGTGTGTTGGAAAGATGATTCAGCAAACTACTGTATGAGGAACTATGGGGAGTATTCTGATGGGGATGATGTTTTATCAGCTTCAACAAAGCTCCCCCAAACATTGAATGAGGCATGCAATTGCACAGCCTATTTCTCACTTGAAACGTATTAGGAGCCTAAGTTTGGTGGATAGTGATATGACAGCCTTGTATAAAAAATTGCCTCACATTAATGTTTGCAGATGATAAGCTGATTGGACAATGGTCAACAAGATCCCTCCATGTGTTTGTGTGTGTCTACAGATAAAGGGGACCATCCTCTAGCATGGGTGGCCGTTATATAATAAAACTGCACAGAGGTTGGCGTTGTGATGTATGATCTGTAGTTTGAGAGGTGTTAATCAGATATAGAAGGAACGTATGTGGGCTGTCAGATCATTATCTCTGTTTTGAAGTATTGCTTTTCCAGTTTGGGTTTTGGTGTTTGTGTTGGCATAATAACAACACCCACCAGTGCGCTGGAAATTCAACCGATTGCATGACATTCTGGACCAGGACTGATCCACCTGCCCGCTGCCCGATGGACAGTCTCTCCAAGACACTTTAAGCTCACAGTGACGACCTGATCCGGGCTGTGTTACTGCTGAGACCCACAGTGAACTCCTGGCTGTCTGCTAATAGCCAACTGTCGGCCCAACACAACACCCCCAGATCTGCCAAGATGACTAAGAGTAGTCTTCAACAAAACAGTAGGCATACAATGCCTTTGTGATCAGAAGTTGATGCTGAATAACTTAAAATTTAAAGATAACTTCTCCAGAAAGTATCTTAGCTTTCCGGAGAGCTCCTCATTGCTATGCGTTAGCCTCTCTTACCACTTTGAGTCACTATTTCCAAGTATTTTGAGTTCCTAATATCATTTAAAGACCTTATTATTCTTTTGTGTGTTATTCTATGTATGTCATATACTCTTCTGGCATTTAGCTATATAATAAATGTCTGTCTTAATCAAGAAGTTGTCGTTTGCATTCTTCTGAAGAGTAGTAGACAGGTCACTGACTGGAACAAGAACTTACGATTATGAGACTGAGTCATTGATTAAATTAAACAAGAGTTAGCGCTTCATCCTGGCACTAACAAATCCTTACAAATCCTAACAAATCCTAACCAAAAAGGAGGTGGTGCCCACAATAACAAGGTAATTAAATACTAAAGTACTAATACATACTCCTACAGAAGAAAATGGCTTTGACTCCTCTGTAAACCTTGGCAAGTCATGAAAGCTTTGGTGAGTAAAACCAAATACAAGTTTTGTTTGTTTACAAGAAAACTCCAAAGGGCACCTTTAATGAGCCTTCCTGTAGTTTAAATGATAAGGAGACAGAACTGACTACTTGGTGCCATCCATGTTACAGTATGACATCACTCAGACTAAGAAACCAAACCACAGAAAACCGTTTACAGTTTGAATAAACTGCTCCAAACACAATTCAAAAAGAGGACAGTGTCTAACACGTTAATGCACTGCAATTAACTACGGTATGGGCTGTAGATCATGACTATGAGCTGTATCAGTTACCCATTGAAGCTTAAAAATATGCACTATATTCATAATGCAAATAATCTAGTGCATCATTTTTAATAGCCTTATGATATCTTTTGTTTACTCTTTTATTTCCTTGTATCTAATGCAGCATCTATTTATTATGCAATGTCTGAAAAACAAGAACAACGGGAGCACCTCCTGTTATTCTGGCTTGGGAGCTTTTATATTCCAAGATAGTTAACCCCATTGCTGGCCTTGTAGTCACAGCAGCAGCCTAAATGATCTGATTTTGTGTTACATACTGTATTGTAGCAATTTGTTTTTTGTCTAGCTCCTTTTTAAGTTAAGAGATTAAACTGAGATTAAACTGTAACTGCTAGCAATTTCTCCATCAGTTTGTTGACACTTCTGTAGTTCTTTCCTCCAAGTGGGAGATATTGTGGCTATCAGGAATTCACTCCAGCTTGGAGTTACAACTAGGAGGTTTGAACAACCGTTTTTCCTCACCCCACTGCTTGTAATTACAGTCTGAATAATATGAACATAAATTTTATGTTAATATGTTGTCTGGAATTTGGTCTGTGACTCATCTCCTTCATGTCACAGCCACAGACCATCAGTTAAACATTTCTCCTGGGTTTGCTGGCTAGACGTCCAGTGTTCTTTTTTAAAATGCTTGTTTTCATTAAACTGTGGGTCGGGATGTGAATGATACAGTTCCGATTGTTTTGCAAGCAATTTAGATGAATGGGTACTTCAGGAATGTTAGGGCTTACTCAACCAGCTGTCACAATTCTGGACCCTGATTGGCCAAATCGTCTTTGTGATTCAGCTGTGTCAAGTGGGTGGATGTTTACAGTATTTATCCGGTTAAACAGTGCATACTCCAAACTGAGCACAGTGTTTTGCAGTGCACTCATACATATTGGGAGTGAAACCCAATACTCCGCATCCTTGGTTCATGAACAAACTAATGGAGCATAAATGGCTGTATGGTCTAAATAGCCATCAGCTGTAGCACATTTCGCACACATCAAATATACATTTGAAAACTTTGCTTCAGACGGTCTTTGGGGATTACTGCAACAGCAAAACAGTTGACTCTCATGTACATAAAAAATCTGAATTCACATAATCAAACCTGGTTAAAGCTTCTTTTTTGTCTGAGAATTTGTTAGTGTAACCAAAGAGGAAGTAATTAGTGATGTATATTCATATATCAGAAAGCATAAGGATTGGTCTGGCAAGTAGTACTGTAGTAGTACTGTAATTTAAAGTTAGAAGTGTATTTCATATTATGCTTATCCAGGTGTCTGTATGATTTTGGCTACTGCTGCTGTCATTCAATAGCAGGCAACAATACATGAATAACCCTCATTAAAAAACTAAAAATAGAAAGTCGAAACAATCATGGGTGTACTAGTATTTGGTTCATGCCTCAAAGATACTGCACAGTGTTTAATTAATGTTTAATATGACGCTTCAAGATGGAATTCAAGCCAAACTACAAAAGTGAGCTACAGGAATGGTATTTTCAGGTTTGGAGATGTCATCGTGTGTGATTTACAGACAGTGTTAATATCTAATGTGTGCTACGCTGCCAGACACATACAGTACATACCAACACTGTAATACATGCACTGATATTGGCAGAGGGTTGTGTGTACTGTATCGCATCACAGCCTCACAAGAACAGTGATGCTTGACATTTGTATGTGGAGTCATTAAAATGCCAAGGCATACCAATTCTTGCATATAGTGTAATTTTGTGTTAGGTTCTCGTTAATTCTTGCAAGTAGATCTACATCTTTATGAGATTTCTCATTTGTATTAACCATGCAAATAAATAGTTTGTGGGTCTCAGTTGGTGTAAAAATGTAAGGGAAGAATAGAAAGGTCAGATTGGAATCCCAGAACATGCCTGCAGTATATTTTAAAGGAAAAGTTACTCTTGGTTGTGTGTTTGTGCAAATTTGTATTTCTTCTTGCTGCCTTCTGCTGCTTTTCCCCTTAGATAAGACTGCTCTTCCTTAGCTGGCTTAGTTATATAACGAAATAAAGAGCAATCAGTCATGATAATGTTTGTTGCACTCCCATATCATGCTCGTCTTTTCATTCACAGTAACTCTTCATTTGATGTAACACTGGTATGTTGAGACTGCCAGCACACACTGCCAGTTTTCACAGTCTTTAAGATTTAATGACTCAGTGACTCAGTGATCAAGCCTGGCATCAAAGAACAGACACACAACATTTTGCGCAGTCCAGCATTAATGTCATAGTGACTCATACTGAAAGGCAACAATGGCTTGCTCCCAATCTCAAGGATCCTTAAACTATGAACATAGTTGGAGTTGTCCCAAGATGTCGGACTTGCCCTCAAACAGTGATGTCATCTAGAAAACATTTACTCTATGTAATTTTGTGGAAAGCCCAGTGAAAAACAGGATGAACAAAACAGGCTTGGGAATTGAAGAATCTAAAGTGGTTCAAATAACGTGTTAAAACTGGTTTCGTGATTCCTGTATGACTTATGTTACACTGAATTAAAAGTGTTTAGTGCGGCCCAGGTACTTATCCAGAGCAGCTAACAATACATGAGTCTAAAGGTCTCTTAATGACAGTTCTCAGCACTGCGTTCATGCTGGAGGAGTTCGGTTGAAAGGGCTGACAGAAGTTGTCAGCTCCCTGTCAGTTTGAGATATCAGAAAACAATGGCAGGAAGTATTATACAATAGTTGGCCAATTGGAGGTCTTATCTTAACAATCCATGCTATGATTTAGACATCCAGCACTATAAAAGGGAGTGTTATATTCAGGTTTTTATCATTGCACTGATGCATAACAATATGATATAAAAACAACTTTACAGTTTTAGCATTGTTTAGTCCAAATAGCGTGACAACTGATGCTTAATTACAATCAGTTACCAGTAATCAATAAGTTACATATTAGGGTATTAAATCTCTAGGTGGAACTATGATTGTGACTCAGAATACACCGATACCAATTTACTGACGTATAATAATACATTCATCACCTATTCATACATGATTGATTGAGAGTAATGTAAGACAGATCAAACTCTGGTATTTGGTTGTATATGAGGGCTTGGAAGCCAAGCTGAAAAGAAGAAAGAGCACACTGACTGATTAAATTTATGCATGTTTGTGGATATGCTTGTGTTTGTGTGAATGTTTGTGTGTGTGTGTCTGACAGAGATAGGGGTGGAGGGAGGGAGGGAGGGAGGAAGGGAGGAAGGAAGACACAGAGAGTGGGTGTGAGTGAAACAAATGGTTGTAACTGCTGATTTACTGGAAACACCAGAGAAGTCTTTAGTCATTGTAATCAAAAGAAGGATGCTGTAAACTTGTGGAATACCACACTCAGCAGAAATATGATGAGGTGTATAATCTATCCAGGTTTCATGAAAATTGCACAACACTTAAAGATGCCCCTTAATTACAGCACCCTAGTTTGGCCAGTTGGGCTAATTGTGAGGGCAGCAGTATGGAAAAAGCAGGGTTTATGTCATCTAGACTTACAGTGTAGGAGTTATGGCTTTTGACAGTTAGAAGTTATTAAAAAATGTCCTGCACCTCTGATATGGACCCTGTTCCCTGACCACAGCTACTGTGCATCAAAACACTAAACCTGCATTCTAAAACCTGCATTTTCTTTGATTATTTTTATATTCTCTGTTAGGGTCTTTTTTTTTCGATTGAAAGAGGTGGTTCAGAGTTTGTGACAAAAGTACTGTGCAGGAAACAGATTTAGGGAAGGAATATAAAGGAGCCAAACACATATGAACGTTACAACTGTTTTTTCAGCATTGAAACCTTCCTGTGTCTCATTTATACCATCAACATGTACTGCCACTGCCAAAAACAAAAAAACCCCACCAAAACAGACAAGTAACTTTTGGCCATGCGGGTAAACCTGCAGACTGAACCCAGAAGTCGCTCTACAACCTAATGGATTAAGGGGTAATAGCATTTGATATTTATTTTGTTTAGACGTTTATATAACTCCTTTGGGTAGGCTAGTAAAGTTTGGGATTCCTAATGCTCACATATACTTAGAGAATCATGAGGCTTCATGCTTTCAAATAATATAAAAGCTGTAAAGGTTGAGTGAGGATTCAATTGGATGCCATCCCAAATAAGATAACGAACCCCTCTACAGCCCTGTTTTTCATGTTGCTGCTTGTATGTTGGCTACAACTACTAAAATTACGTCCAGGTTGTAAAAAAACAAGGAGAACATTTTAAAATTTCTGTGTTTCAAAAGATTCAGACGAAGAAGTCAGAAAATGTATTTATTCGAGATACTGAATTCTAATACTATGCATAAACCATTTTCATCAAAATTTGTTTTTGAAATTCAAGCACTGTATGTAAGTCTTTCCATGTGCTGAATATATTTTATGGATGGGAAAGCTGGCAATATTCGGCTTGCAGAAGAAGCATAGTGGATGAATAGTGAATCAATTGCACCAAAATCATGCAGACTGGTTCAAATGGGTGTATTCCTTTTGAGTGAAATGTATCGTGCAAAACAGTTGGAAACAGTCCAACAGTTGGACAGAGACCTAATTCATGCCAACTTTAATGTTTAATATTATCAATCTGACTGTGAAACTGTAAATAGGAGTTGCCTTTTTTGGGTGTGAGTATATTGAGAGAGAGAGAGAGTGAGAGAGAGAGAGAGAGAGAGAGAGAGAGAGATAAGGGAACCTTGTAAGTCAGCTGACTTTTTGGAAAGACAAACACCCTGTTTCTGGCTGCTTTGTCGAGTGGCAATGCCATGCGCCGTCTGGATGGCTTTTCTTGGCTCATTTATGTAACTCTGTGTGTGCCTTGGTTTCTGTGGGTAGGTCTGTGGGTAGGAAGATAGAAAAAAGAAAGAAAGAAAGAAGACAGTTTGCAGGAGTCTGCTGATTTACCAGAAAGACCAGAACTCTGTCTGTTGCGTACTCTCTGTCTGTCCTACACAGAGACACAACCCCACACGTACACACACACCCACACTGAGGGGGTGGATGCCTCACACTGGCGGGATGGCATGACGCCCATATTACCACACCAAGCAGCAAAACAAAATCCAGGTCAAACAAGGCTGTAGGTAGGTTTTAGTCAGGCACTAACCACACACACACACACACACACACACACACACACACACACACACACACACACACACACACACACACACACATATTTAAATGGATGACCTTGTAACTGAACCAAAATATCCCAACTTTTATGAATGACTTCGCTCTGCCTTCTACTTTATGTAAATATTTAAGAATACAAACATAGTTATTCCTTCCAACAACATGCACATCTTTGTCTTGTGTAGTCACACTGTTCACATAAACAGTGGAGGTCTGGTGAAATGTTTGCCATAAATCATGAGTTTTGGAGGTCTGTTTTTATTAGTGCATTCAAGGCTACGACTTACATTTGAATCTTCCTTTGCTAATTAACTTATAGACATGATGCTGTGCCAACAACATGGAACATGGAACATGGTGCTTCGTTAGCTTGGTGTGCTACATATCACAACCTTTTGACTTTGTGCTATGTTGTAAATGTCAAAGAACTTCAGTACAAAGTCGAGGTTGTGATTTGTAGCACAACAAGCTAACAAAGCTTTGTAAATGGAACTTAGTTCCTGTACATGTGTGCAAAGAACTTCTCTCCTGAGACTGAAAATGTGATGTTATTAATATTGTTATTAGACTTTGGTGCCGTTTCTAAACAAATTACTGTAACTGTAATCTTTGTGATAAAGGAACATAGCACCCAGTGCAGTGGTGTGACTCACTAATAGGTTTTGGACAACAATAGAGCGCTATGGCACAGAGGAATAAGATATATCAGGCTTTGGATACACACACCATACAAGTGGGATGAGTTCATTGTTGGTTAGACTGCACATGAGATTTGTTGATAATAAAAAAAATATAGGAAATCACTAGCCAAGTCCTTTAAATCCCGATGACAACCTACAGCATCATACAACTGTCGTGGTCACATTTATGTCCACTCTCCTCAGCCAAGGGAGTGTCATTACTGCATTACATCACAAATGAAATCTGAATCTCCCTGAGTTTCGGGAGAAACTCTCTAAATCATCTTGACTCAATTACTACTAAAACAAATTTACATATTAAAATTTCCTGCAGATGCTAGTTGGTTTAATGTTAGTATTCATAGCCCCAATGCCTGTGAGCTTTTTCATAGACCAGGAACTGCTTTGAATACTCAAAGAATATCAAAAACAAACAAGTAAGTGGGGCAACGTAATTAGTACAGGTTCTCCGTGTACTCTGCTTGGATGTGGCAGGGTGTAAACTGTCTTGGCTGTTTAACAGGCATTCCTGAGCTTCTCCAGTGAAGTTTATAAAGCTATTTATCAGCCGAAGGGGTTGAAAATGTTTCTGTTCTTGAGGATCATGTAAACATGGTCTCCCCATAGCAACAACCAATATACATTGTATGTCAGAGAGTATGCAGGTGTATGTGTCACAGTGTATGGAAATGCAAGAGGTTATCTGATTAAGCAGATCCTGCATACAGCCAATGTCAGTATAAACATCACGCAAAGAATGAGCTACAACCATGGCCAAAAATGTGGTGTGTCTGTTAATCTGTAAACACAGTTGACACGCTCTTTGTTTTAGACAGGAAATACCTCCAATCGGGCGTAGGTTTGGTTTTAACTTTGGTAGAGACATTTTTTGTCGGATGGCCAAAATAATTGTGTACGTGTACTTACGCTCTATCACTCTTTCCTTTGTCGTAGGCATATGTGTGCACATACATACACACATTAAGAGCCTGACTGCAAAATGTTTACTTTACTGAATATGCATTTGTTGACTTGCCTGACACCAGACTTGTATCATGATTTTTTTCTCTGATTTTTACATTTTATTTTAGACTACTTAACTATGAATCTGAGACCAAAATTAATATTTGAAAATAACATATCTGTCACAATAAATATTACAATAAAATAAATGTATAGAAACTTGCAGGTAATGTGCTGCTCTGTAACTAGCAAGCAAGCAAGAAAAGATTATTTATAGAGCATCTGCAACAGACACCAATCACAAAGTGCTTTGCAGTCAAAGAAATAAAATCAAATACCATGATCCATGATCCATGATCTCCCTGAGTCTTAAAATGTGTCTGAGGTACACTTTGAAAACCCTGGGTAGAGGACCTAAGAGCTCAGCTTGTGGTGTGGAGATACAGAAGGTCCATTGTGTAATCAATCATTTCATTTCTTGACACAACTGACCTAAGTTTGGCTGTGTTTCTTAGGTGAAAGGAGCATGATTGAGTCAGCGTTTCAATGTGAGCATCAAGAGTCATGAATTGGTCAAAAATCACACCAAGATTATGCAGACTGAGAAGATGCGGATGACTTCAGTTTTATCTGCCTTTACATGCAGAAAATTATTTGCCGTCCAGTTCCTAATTGCATTTAGTTAGTAGTTTATGAAGCTAGATAGATCTAGATAGCTAGATTTCATCAGTGCACAAATGGTAGGAAATGCTGCTAAAACTACTGATAATCTGCCATAGTGGCAGCTTTTATATGGAGAATAAACTCGCTGCTGTAAGATTTTCAAACCTCATCTGTCCTTCTTTCAGTTTGTGGATTTGAGTGACACAACTCAAGAGCTGCATGACAGTGCCACAGTGATGCTCAAACCTAAAACCTAAAATCATCCCAAAAACTTCTATTTGTTTTATTTTTCAGTCAACTCCTGAACCTATGGCTAGATCTTTCACTATGACCTCAGAGCTAACCTGAGCAGCTGCAGCTCACCTGTCTGTTTGTCTCTGTGCTGCTGACAGGATTTTGATAATAAAATGATGCCCGACAGTCATAAACAAATGAGATGGACAAGCTTTGGCTAATTTAGCCTATAAATAATATTTATGTCTTAATGGCACATAATAATGCAATAATAACTCTGTTCTTGATCCACACATGGAAAAAGGGAGCGACAGCATTAAATTAAAAAAATTCTCCCACTAATTTAAAAAATTAATGTTTGAACATATCCAGAACATTCTTATTAAATCAGCTCAGCTGTTACTGACACTTTGGTTCTTCTTTAGGACCAGATGTCTTCATTTGCTTTTGGGAGGAATTTTCACCCACAGTAATTAAATTGTTGTGAGATGTTGTGAAATTAAATATAATATCAAATGATCTTAGTTTTGTACAATGTTGTTTTCAATTCTGTGACCTTTTGTTACGGGCTAGTACACAGAACCCCACGGAGCAGAACACAGAGACAGAGGCCAGGAATTGGAATCAGATTATTGGTTTATTACAACCTGATGTTTGAGGGAAAAAAAGGAGCAGCAGAGTCTTTAGTGGCAAGGGGGGGCAGAGGCTGGCAGCTGAACCTGAGGCTGGGGCAGGTGCAGGGGGCTAAGCAGGGCAGAGCAGAGCAGAGCAGGGGAATGGGCAGGATGAAGCAGGGCAGGAAGAGTCTGCAGGGCTGGAGGGAATGGAGGAGATCCAGAGCAGGTTCCAGGTAAATCAGGAGGGAGTCGGAGGCAGGAGTCAGGAGTCAGGCCAGGAACTGAAAGTAACTTTGTCTATGAACTGGCAGAGTGTGGAGGTTGGGACCAGGTATTGGAAGCTGAGCAGGATGATGATGATGACTGGCAGCTGGTGACCTGACTCCACTCCTGCAATCAAACACACAGAAAGAGGGAAAGGGAGGAGGAGAGAGGCTGCCAGCTAGGCAGAGGTAGAAGGTCTGACACCTTTGGAATGTTTAAACTATAAATGATTACCGCTTCAGATTCTCCACCTCACCGACTCCACTACTACTGCTGCTGCGCGCCAACAATGCATGCAGCTTGAATTTGAGAGTTGCTAGATAATCAGGTTGAATATCCCCTATATCCTGCTCTTTCACTCTTTATCATGATAGTGCACTTTTTTTGCAGAAAACTAACAAACCTGGCAACTCTGCAGAGATCTTACCGTTAACATGATATGGAGTTAAAGTGGCTAGAATGTTTGAGATCTATAAAAATATTGGTCGGGACAATCCAGCAACACCTTGATATTGGTACAGCAATTGGTACATGTCGCTATCATCCATATCCAAATCTACTCACATGAATCCTAATGATAAATATCACCGAATGCCTCAATCTACTGTTGGTGTTTAAAATGTAATGTGTTGAAACCAGTAGGCAATGTCTGTTTCTGAGTTCACAACATTAAATATAATTGTTATCAAGAGTGAGTGAATGAGCCGTGACAGACAAATACAGTTTGAATGTGCAGGATTGCCCTCATTATAAGAGTCTATAAAGAAACTGGATGAGTTTTATAATATAACATGTTTATAACATGTTCAACTCAACAAGATAGATCATATATCAACAATCAGTGTCCGTGTGTGAGCCTCTGTGCAAGATTAAATCCCCCATTTATTTTTCATTAACTTTTCACTGAAAATGTTCTTTGTATTGCCATGCCATCTGCTGTGGGTGTGGCCACAGGTGATTTGGTACTATGAGGTGCAAAGTCATAGCAACAACAACAACAAAAGCAGAAAACAGGAATAATACAAAGAGCAGGGAGGCTAAACATGCAGCCTGCAGGACCTGTTCAAAACCATAACATAGATTTTTGTTTGTTGTACAAAAGCATGTATTCAAATTGCTCTTTGCGTCTGAGGAGTTTTTATGGTGGCTGGTTATCTCAACCTTTGGCAAAAATGCCAGAGCCACAACAGTGAACTTTCCCCTTGAATCATTTCTACTTTATATCCTTATTGACTAGCAAAATCATCAACTTAATTGAGAAATCACTGGTAGTTGGTGATTCAACAGGTTTAGCACTACTCTAACAAGCTGAAAAAGTGTCTCATCATATTTGTCTTGCAACAGCCTACGGTTTTTCTATCTCCAGGTTTTCACCATAAGTTGAAAAAATACCCTCTTTTGGCTTATAGCACCATTTCACACCAAAATGAACTATTTCAAAAATGCATAGGGTTTGAGTAAAAAACTTTCTATGGCTTGCTTTGCTGCAAAACTGTTGGAGCCTGACTTTAAAAAAAAATACCCCCCATCATAATGACACCACTTCCTTGTGTAGAAGCCACAAGAGAAACACCTGTGGATGACACGGGGTCATGCATTTATGATGAAATTTCGAAATCTCATGTATCACACATACTATATATATATTATATATTATAGTCACATCATAACCCAGACAAAATCAGATATGAGAAAGAAAACTGCACAAATACATGATGCAATAAAACAACCACTGCTGAGTCAAGAGCTTTACAGCCTCTGCAAGGCCCTGAGCCACAGAGAGGCTCGATTTCTTATAAATCACGTGACTTGAGAGAATGCACTACTATGCAATTCCGTAAGTGGACCAGGGGGTGGTGCTGCTCACAGAGGACACTGAGGCATTTATAAGAAATCCTTCTACAGATAGGAAATCATAATCCAGGTCTTTGGCCTCCACAACCCTCCTCGTGTAAATCTCATCCACGTTGAGCTGTCTGCACCAGACACACAGACAATGTTCTGGCACTGTCTTTTACAGTAGCAGCTTTGTAAGAAACTACTGTACCCACAGCATTCACAAAATATCACCTGAAAGTCATTGTGTTTTTTATATTGGGGGGTTACTTCTGGCAACTGAATCAACTAGTTTTTACTTGATGAATTTTGTCAATGAAGGCAGTGGAGAGGAGAGGAGCTGGCAGATGATATTTTCCTTCCCTGTCAAATTTGGATCAAATCATACTTGCAAATGATTCTTTGTAGGCCTATTTGTTTTGAACTCCTTAGAGTGCCAGGTGGGTGCATTTACCGCATCACAACAGTTTAGATGGTGTTAGATAAGATGTAAATCACACAAAAATACATTAAATTGAGTCTAACTACCACTTAATAACCCATGTGCAATAAAAGAAGGAAAAGGAAAGAAGGAGGAAGAATTTGAAAGATGATTTGTTTAGTTTCCAAGATGACTTACTAAAACATATATGTGACATTTTACTGGACCATTGGGGTTTTAAACATGTCATGGTGCTTGTCTCAATTAGGACAAAGAGAAATATCACAATGTGCTCAGTGCATAGAGACTGTGCTATGAGGCTAAGAGCATTAACTACCCATAGTAAATATGCCCTTTGTTTATGCACAGGTCTTGGCATTCATCATTTTTCACTCACATAATACCCGGAAATACCAGTAAACCCCATTAAAAATGATCAGATAATACCCTTTTTATTCCTGAGCTCTTGTGCCCTCAGGTTTATGACTTGTATGGTACTGCTCTGGCTTTATTTAACAACTCACTCAAGTTGCTCAAGCTGCAAAGGAAAAAACAAAATCACTCCTAACTTGCTGTTTACAACTTTAAATGACACTGAACAACACTGAACTGTGCTTCACTGCAGTGACTTTCAAAAACATAATAGTTTTTTTTATCTCGCCTGCCTTGCTCCAGCCATCAATATGAATCTCTGGCAGACTTTTTGCCATGCTGTTGTTAGTTATCATCCAGTAACTGATGATAGCTGATAATAGCAGCAAAACAGATTCCATGGAAACAAGACAAAGACATACCTCAAGCTGAAACATTGGTATGTCGTGACACACATACACACACAAACACTATTCAAGTTCAAGTTTTCATGTCACATCAAGTATCTCTCAGACATCTTTGATTGTCTTTTGGTGGCTATCTTATGTAAAAGGTTTCACATGTGATAGTATGGGGAAGTGATTCTAAGGTTGTGATATCTGCCAATGTGATACATGTTTGTGCAGCACAAAGGTTCGTGTAATGCTGTTATGTAAAGGCCCCTCCTGGCTGGTTGGGTTCAAAGTAGATCAAGTGTCACTGCCCCACTTTGGAAGATTCATTTCCTGTTTTGAGACTAGGGCACTTATTTGGCACCTTTACAGGGTGATAGTGATAAACCATTAGGGCTTTGAGATGGCAATATCTATATTCTGATCATCACTGTCATTCATTTCTCTATACACACTCAGACACAGTGTTGGAAGAAATATTCAGATCCTTCAAGTACCAATACAGCAATGTAAAAATACTCCATTACAAGTAAAAGTCCTGGATGAAAAATCCTACTTAAGTAAAAGTACAGAAGTATTAGCAGCGAAATGTAGTTAAAGTATTAAAGTAAAAGTAATGGTTTGGTCCCTCTGACTGATATATTATCATATATGACATCATTGGATTATTAATACTGGTGCATTAGTGTCTAAGCAGCATGCTACTGTTGTAGCTGCTGCAGGTGGTGCTAGTTTGAACTACTTTATTTACAGTTAGCTAGTTTAGTCCTGTGGTTCCCAACCTAGGGGTCAAGCCCCTCCAAAGGCTCACCAGATAAATCTGAGGGGTTGTGAGATGATTAATGGGAGAGGAAAGAAGAACAACAAAGTTCTGAATTTGGTGAAATATTGAATCATTTGAACATTTATTGAAATTAAACTTTGTGAGAAATTTAGAGGGAAGAATACATGCAAATTGCAAAAACATGCCAGCAGGCAAGTATGTTTCAAGTAAGTGAGTAACAAAGAGGGCAAGTTAGCATTCATAAACACTGAAACCATGGTACTTCCTCTTTCACGTGCCACCCATAGAGCACAATCACCAGATAAGGTCGTCGGTCTATCTGGTTTATTCTTAATACTTCAGCACCATCTGGCGGTTATTCATGATACATTATTTATCCAAACCTTTACAAATGGGGACATCTGGTGTTTACTTGAAGATGGGTTTTTGGTATTGACACCAACCTCAACTGATGGAACAAGCAGTACACAAAGTATTTAAAGTCATCCTCCACTCAAAAATCCAACCCAAAACTGTGTTTTGTTTATTGTTCCTTCACTTGGATTTTTGAGCTTCATTGTGCAAAATATGTATGTGCAGAGTTTGAAAACAGCAGACTGTTTTTACATTTATCTGCTAAAGGGGGAAAGTTTCTCTCTCATTGAAAATCTGACTTTAAGGGGTGGGCCTATGAGCATGATTTGTGACATCACAATTAGTTTGAAGGCTAATCATGGTCCAGTATGCAACCTATACAAGTGTGATGTGGAAACATGAAGCCTCCAGTGCACATAGACTGAGAATGAACTTTACGTGAAGGAGGAAACATCTTTTGTCCACAAGTTAAACTGTTGAGGTAATATTTGAGATATTTGATTATTCATAAATTCTGGATTCTTCAATGAGGGAAAAGGAGTGTTTTTAATGAGGTAACTGTACTTTTTTTTGAGATAAAAACATATTAGACACATATTATTACTCGAATCAGAGTATTTTTATATATGTATATATGTATTTATGTATATATATATATATATATATATATATATATATATACACATCTTACAGCATATCTGGAGGGGATCTTTAAATCCTTGAATAAAAGTAGCAATACAACAATCAAATCAACTCTATTAAAAACTAATGTTGGTTAGTGTAAACAAATATCGGTGTACCCATTTTGAAGCTTGGTCTCTGTAAGACTGTTAAAGTATTGAGATGAAAGCAGTATTTCAGTGTTGCAGCTGCTACAAATGGCTCCAAGTGCGACTACTTTATTATTCTATTGGGTAGTTTTAACTATCAAAACACTTAGACTGCATTTATATAAAGCTGCTTTACAATTTGCCTTTCATTCACCCACCAATGGCAGCAAGCTACCATGCAAGACACTGGCCTAACCACTGGATGCACTTGGGGTTCAGTCTCTTGCTCAAGGACACTTCAACATGTGGACAGAAGAAGCCCGATATAAAACCACCAACCCTGTAATTAATGGACACTTCTCTATACCTACTGAGCCACAGAGCCGCCTCCTAAAACCTACACCAAGAAGGAGTTGAACCAGCAACCAGGTGAAACCACTAGGCCATTGCGGATACAGTACTATATTGAGCACTATTGATATTTTATGAGCCCATTTTATGTTTTAAGTAAAATGTTAAGTGTGCAAAGGGAAAATAACAGCAGTAAAATATATATATATATCATAGAGAAAATTACAACATACAGTAAAAAAGAAAAATAACCCCAAATGAAAACTAAAAAAGTAACCAGTTGTGTAGAGCAGGTACAGCACAGTGGGCCTATATCATGAGCACTCATTGACCCATTAAAGATATACAGTAGATCAAAGGTATTTTTTGGAAATAACTGAATAATCACTGAAAAGTAAAGGATATGTTCAAAAATTTTCAAGCCTGTCTTAAAGTCAGATGCCCATAGGAGCAGTGAAAGAGGTTTTCCTCGCTGTAATCATTCCTCCTGAGGGGTTGTGAGATGATTAATGGGAGAGGAAAGAAGAAAAAACAAAGTTCTTAAACATAAATCTGTTTTCAGTTTTTGGACTTTTTCTCTAGTCTTTGATTTTGGGTGAAATATTGGATCATTTGAACATTTCTTGAAATTAAACTTTGTGAGAAGTTTAGAGGGGAAAATACATTCAAATTGCAAAAACATGCCAGCAGGCAAGTATGTTTCAAGTAAGTGAATAACAAAGAGGACAAGTTAGCATTCATAAACACTGAAACCATGGTGCTTCCTCTTTCACATGCCACCAGAGCACAGTCAACAGATAAGGCTGTTGGGTCCATCCGGTTTAATCTTAACACTGTATACTGGCTGTTAAAAGATCCCCTTCAAATGTGTTTAAATGCAAGTGATGGGGACAACACAGTCATTTTGTGCAAAAATGTATTTAAATATTTATGTTAAGCTTAAATGAGGCTTCAGCAGTCTGAGTTAGTCATATCAAGTGGATATCTGACACATTTACAGTCTTTTTAGCATCAAATTCCCTCTTTGTGTTTCCTCAGACAGTGTTTCCCTGTTGAGCTGCGGTGGAAGTATAGTAACAAAAAGAGGGACCCTGGCACTAAAAAGTCGAAATATATCTACTTGATTTGACTTCATATTAACTTCGTATAAACTTTTAAATACATTTTTGAACAGGAGGAGACTTTTTGCCCCATTAAGTTACATTGCAAATGCATTACGAAGGGATCCTCTAATGGCCAGTATGGGAGGAATGATTATGGCAAGAAAAACCTATTTCCGTGTTCATTTGGGCACCTGACTACTGTTTTAACATACACTTGAAAAAAAATGTGAACCCGTCCTTAAAGGAGACGTGTTGCCCAAACTATGGGCGCGTTTGGCGACATCTAGTGGCTATTTTATGATACAGCATTTATCCATATTTTGTCCGCCTATGCAAATGGCCTCAATGAGTGAGGAATGTCCAGGGGAATTTAAAAACATGTAATCGGTTAAATATTGCGTGATCCGCAAGACACTCTCACAGATTAAAATATTAGGCTAAAATAATAATTTGGATTGTTTTATCTGCAAAATTCTCATGATTTTTTTATCGGCAGAGTGTTACAAAATCCGTTTAATACAGGCTACTGTAGCCGAGTAAATATTTTATATAAATCAAATATGGGCTATATGTGATATGTAAACTATCATGTAGCCTATCTATAAAAAAAACAAGCATTAGAGAACAAAACAAGGAGAAATATAGGAGGAAGAAAAGAGGCGAACTGTATATGTTGTAAAGTATTTGTCGTTTCCGCACTTTCACTTTGTCACTTTGCTATGTTCATTTTAAAAACAGGCTCAATAAACAGAAAACCAACCATGAAAACATAATTACAGGCGAATAAGGTGTCGTATTGTCTTTCAAAATCTAATTTCATGAGGCTATTTCTTTATAAAACATTATCACCATCTCTATCAGGGGCTACAGTTATTCTGAATGTATATATATACAATTTACAGGCAACAATGAAGGTAAAACTCACCTTGATTTATGACGCCATCATATTATTCCTTAAGGAGGTAAAAAGAAAAAATCCATCCATGCGGTAAACGTCTGGATAAGTTGAACAAAGAAGCAACATGTTGACTGATATGCCAGTCTGTAGTTTCGCTTTTATTTCTGTCAACGCCTTAGGCTAAATTAGAGAGATTGCAGCAGCAGAAGTTACTGCCTGTCGGTGTGTGCCAGTCAGAGCTGCTGTCAATTTGCCAACTAATCCACTGCACAGTAGAAATAGAAACTGCAATTCACTTTTACATTCACGTGTACACAAAATTCAGTGCTTAAAGCTTACTTTTAAGTAGAACAATAATGCACAAAGGTTCTGTATATTTAAAATGTAAAGCTTCCTGTCAGATCTGAAAGTGAAATGCAGTCTTTCCATGGAAACAGATGATGCGTCATAAAAGTGCTTCCCCTTCGATGTATCATGTAGCTACATTTCAGAGCAATGGGCCACTTAGTTCCTGATACCTTTTTATTTTCATTCAGATATTTTCTAAAACAAATGAAGAATAAAAACTTGCCCTCACATGCCTGCTTGGACGCATCAAAACTGCTGCCAGGCTGCCTGCTGCAGAGACACCTGTGGCTTATTGAGCACTGATGAAAGCATCTTCTATTTTTTTTCTCATTTGGAAAATTTTCTCTCCATACAATATGTGTTTTTTTAATTATTGATCTCAATTTTCCCACTTAAATCTCAATGTTAATTAGATGAGAAATCCACATGGTCACATATGAGGCTCTCCAGCCTTAAAAAGCAAATACCAAGAACAAATATTTGGTTAATTCAGTATATTGTTGACTCAGTGCTGAACAAAATGAAAAGTTAAGTAACTTAAATTAGAAGTTGTGAAGTTGAAAATGCTGTTCAACAAAATAACTGCAGATTTATGAGAGTTTCAACTTCAGCGAAATTTCAGTGCATCGTATCAGATTTGGCATTGAATTACCTGGATGAATGATAATGACTCTACACAGACATTAAAAAACAGAATGTTTTAATAGGAAGCATATTTATAGCAATATAAATGAAATAAATGTAATCAGAGGACTGATCCTGACCCTGGGGAACAATAATAATAAATCAAAAAAGTCTAATTTATGCAGGTTTTGAGTAACAAAAAAGGAAATATTTATTTTTCAAAGGTATTTGACTTCATCAGTCTTCATATGCGCTGAAGAACAACAAATATCAAACTTGGAGCAAATTAGTACTGAATTTAACATATAACTACCATTTGTGGACATTAAAAATGTTTCTTTAGCATTTTCATAAAGCACAAAAAGAGGGTTGACACACCCAAATCAGTTATTTTCTTTTTATCTAGAAGTTGCTTTGGAGAAAAAAAAAGTTATATTTAGCTCACAGGGCAACCAGCATGAATATAAGAGAGGTCACTCATAGACAAGAAAGGCCTCAAACATCCATGATTTCCACATTTTAGGACCCTGCAAATATAATTTCATTGATTTGAATCACCTGTCCTATACACTAAATATGTTATTTAGATGATTTGTTGCTACAGAAGGCAACACGTGCTGAAATGCTGATTCATTGGATGACTAAGTAGATTACATCAGAGGTGCGGTATGAATGTGCAGCCCTCCCCTCTTTCCTCTGTGGGCTAGCGGCTCACCAGAGTCAGTGTGTGTGTTTTCCCTTAGATCTTTACTAATTTGACAAAGTAATTGATTATTATTTCTGAAAAAATACACATGCTTTAACAAACAAGTTAAGTCTCTCAATCTAAAAATATAAAAACATACAGTGTAGAGACATGCCAAAACATATAAATCATATAAAAACATGCCAGTTGCCTTTAAAAGTTGTAAGTGTTTTTATTGATACATTTTTACAAACTGATTGACAACATGCCTCACAATAAGTTAAATTCACAGGATATGTTGTCCAAAAATACATAAAACGAAACTACATAAAAACCAATACATCTGGGGACAAAAGTCTTATAGGACAGTAAATGTGATTTAAAATGTATCACATGCAGTCTAGTTATAGTCTTTGAGCACCACTGTTGTTTCATGACAGAACCTTTGATGCTAAAAAACAACAAAGGACATAATGAACTATAACTTGGATTCTCTACTCTGATAATCAGCTGTGCTCGGTCCATTCTCCTCTTCCTTTTCTTTTTTTCCTCTTCGCCTGTTGGAATATTGAAAAGACATTTAGCAAACAGTGACAACAAAGTCCATAAGTCAGAATATAGCTTCCTTTCTGACAATGCAAACAACTTAGTATGTTGCATATGAAAGTGACAAAATAATAAGTGATTAACCAGTAATCTGAAACTAAATGATGAAAATGCAAAAAACAGTAGGGTAAATAGTAACCAAGTAAGAGCTGTTTGAGTTTTGGCCGAAATTGCTGCCTGTCATCTGTTCATTAAAGTTAAACCAAGCTGTGTAAATCATTAAAACTATCCACACTGAGATATTAATTTATTTATCTGCGTTTTGAATAATTTCTCCCAGAGTCTGAGATATAAAGAGTTTCTCCTGATGTAATAATGATCTGGTACAAAATGTACGACACAAGAAAACTTGAATTATCTTAACCTAGATCATAGAATTGTGGATGAAAAAGTTCATCTCTGAGGCAATGAGTTAATAGACATTTTCTTTTAATTGCCAGTATTAAACAGTGAGCCAAACCTAAAGCAGTGACACCTGCAGTGGCTAAATCTATGCAGATAGTGGAAAACTTTGACCAGTAAACATATGATCAGAATGTACACTTACCCACATATCTGCTGCATTTGTGATATGGTCTCTGGTAAATGCTTCCCATGAGTTTCTGGCAGCAGGAAACACAAGAGGGCACCAGAAATTGCTAAAGCTCCCATCAATATGTAAGGGAGTGTCTTGAAGTATCGTCCTGAAAAAAGAAACACAAAATATTATGAGGTAGGGAGAGAGAACATAAGTGAGAAAAATGGCCTCTGTGTCAATTTTGATAAAAACCTACTTATCTACTATGCAACTGACAATGTATCTTCATTCGCAGAAATAAGTCATATTAACACAGTTAGCAGAAAACTTAACCTTGAGGTCAAGACAATAAATCTTACCCACAAACAAGCCTCTTACTGCAAGAATAATCATAACTATTACAACTGCTACTATTTGAAGCAGAGAAATAGCTCAACTGCTCAAAATAGGAAACTAAATGTACCTACCCAGGTAAATGATAAAGGGGGAGATGATGGTTCCAACACGAGCAGCCATGGAACAATACGCCATGGCTGTATTTCTAATAACAGTGGGGAAGAGCTCTGACGTGACGGCGTACACCACACAAAATGCTGCTGTTATGCCGAATTTCCCCAACATCTCAAGAAATAAAGCCACGCCCGGTAAATCTAGGGAAATAAAAAATAAGAACTTTAACAAAAAAAATCTATTGAGTTGCATGTAAAATATTTAAGGTCCATTAGAGGTATTTTCAACTTGAACTTCAAAGTGACAATGTTCCAGTTTGCCTAATCATATATTTTGAGCTATGCAAGTGGCAAGGCTTTACGGCAATGTTGTTCAGTCCACTACCTTGGTACACACTTATTTATCTAAACAATTTTTGGATGGACTGCTATGGAATTTTGTACAGATCATAGGCTGACCTTTCCTTTAGCACCACCATGAGTTTGGCATTTGTGGTTTTGAGTGAAATATCTTAACCTCCACTGGACAGATTAGCACAAAATTTGGTGCAGGCATTCATGTCCCCCACAGGATTAACTGTATTATACTTTGGTGATCCACTGTCACTTGTTATCTGGCACAATCTTCGGGTGAAAAGTTTGATTTGTCCAACATTTTGGTTTATGACATTCCCATCATCTTTGGTAGCTAAAGCATTTGAGCATTACCCATTGGAATGACGTGAACACAGAGGATCATAACGCCTCCAAGGAAGAGTGTAGAAGACTGGCAGAGGTGCCTGGAGCAGTACTGGAGCAGTAACAAGGCAATTATATAAGCTGGCACCTCTGTTGCAGCAGACAGGAAGCAGTTTAAATAAGGGTCACCATGCAGGTTTGAAGTGTTGAGGATTAAAGCATAGTAACCAATGGTGATGACGAACCTATAGAGAAATTAAGGAAAACATACTGAATATACACATTGAAATACACTGAAAGTGCAT
The DNA here is from genome assembly GCF_910596095.1 of Thunnus maccoyii. Lineage (NCBI taxonomy): Eukaryota > Metazoa > Chordata > Actinopteri > Scombriformes > Scombridae > Thunnus > Thunnus maccoyii. Next base: position 12,077,042 of record NC_056545.1, read on the forward strand.
AATGAAGGGATCTCTTAATGGCCAGTATGGGAGGCCAGGAGAAATTACAGCAATCAATGTTCATTTGGGAACCTTAATTTTGATTTAAGACAGACTTGACAAATTGTGAACCATACCTGTATCTTGTTTTTAGTGCTAAACTCTTTTAGATAATGAGAAGACTGAAATTATGTACGTACCACAGGAGTGAACACAGTACAGTAAGAGTCAATATATTGCAGCTGCTCCAGATGACAAAAATGTTGTATTTCTTGTCTTTCATAGCCAACGCATCTTCAATCTGGGAAAAATAGAAGATTTGGTTGCAACAACTAAACTTGACAGGTCCAATCCTAAAAGAGCTGTGTCTGAATGAAACACATCACGTTATTATGGATTATTCATGTGACATGTGATTAAAATGTGACAAGGTTTCAGTCTGACTGACTTAATCAATCCATCAATCCACTTTATTTGTATTGCACCTTTTATACAGGTAAGTGCAATTCAAAGTGCTTTACTGATGACTGACAAGCTAATAATGAGACAGTACAAATATTAATAGTAAAATATTTTTTAGACTAATACACAGAAATGATAAAAATTTGATAATCAATAGCTACTAAGGGGACTAACATCATCACACATGAATACAATTGGGGTCATTATATCCATATGAGTCTCAAACCAGTCATACCAAATTTATGCAGTTCCAACTGCATAAATGCCAAAAAATAGCATAGTAAATGCTAAAACTGCATGGTATTAACATTAAGTGGGCATGTCCTCAAAGGGCAGACTCATGGGTACCCATAAAACCCATTTTCATTCAGATATCCTAAGGTGAGAGGTCAAGTGACCCCTTTGAAAATGGCAATGCCAGTTTTTCCCTTGCCAAAATTTAGCTCTGGAGCATTATTTGCACACTTCAAGCTAGCATGACATGGTTGGCACCACTGGATACCTTAGATCATCTAGTTTCAAATGATACCAGTGTATTCAGTGGCAGACTCAGGCAGTCTCAGGGGGAGGGGTGAAAAAAGGGCACCTGATACATTCAATGGGCCTTCACTTCATATGTTTTTCTCATGTTTTTCTCACATACAGTGCACCCAATAGGGCATCTTTTTTCATTGAAAGGGAACCCAATTCTGCACTTCAGCATGTTAGACTTAGGGGAACCCTAAATTGCACTTTTTCCATTTTTTTTCTTCACTAGAAGGGCACCCATACAGGACCTCCAGCTCACCCCATTACAACACCAACATAGGGCACTGCATTACATCCTCTTCATTTAAAAGGCACATCATATTTTCTCATTGCTGGGGGTTCTTTACAGGGCACTATCACATTTCCTTCCACAGAAAGGGCACCATGAGGGCACTTCATTCCAGACTGTCATATATAGAGGCCCTCTGTAGGGAATTTAATCATAACTAGACAGTCATTACAGAACTTTGATATGTTTTCTCCTTTGTGTGGGCACCTTGGAGGCACATTATCAGAATGTGGGGCACCTTAGGGGGCACTTTATCATAATGTGGGGCACCTTAGAGATCATTTTATCATACTGTTGGGGTACCTTAGAGGCATTTTGTCATACTGTGGGGACACCTTAGAGTGCATTTTATTGTAATGTGGGGACACCTTAGAGTGCATTTTATCATAATGTGGGGCACCCTCCCCCGGGCCACCAATGAGTATATTCACTTCTTTCACAGCTTTAACCTGAGCCTGCTACAGCCTCGTATATGGCCGGTCTTAGAGGATTCATAGTTGTTAACATGCAGGTTCTCTACCATCCACCCGGGGGTGCTGCAGTAACCTCCATACCCCTACTTCCCATGGCATTGTCTAGTGTGACCTTTCAGAATTTATAAACATTTTAGGACATTTGAGCTACATGCAGTTTATACTTACCTAGAGTTAAAGATAGAGTCATGAACTTGCTGATAAACTTACCTCAGCTTGTGTAAAAATGGCCTGTGGAGCCTCTACATTATTACTCTTGGCAGCGTCTTTCAGTATGACCTCGGCCTCTTCCACTCTTCCCTGAGAGAGCAGCCAGCGAGGAGACTCTGGGACTAACCTTGAGACACAAACACAAGGTTTCATTACAGTAATTGAAATGAAATGAAATGGTGTGACCTTGACAGTGTTCTTCAAGTGGTAAAAGGGCACTGAATGTGTGCTTTGAAATTGTAATTACTGTCAAAGGTTACTCCCAGATTCTAAGAAAATGTGTACTAAGGTGAGAAATGTGGTTCTCTCTTTTTGCCTGTTCCCTGATAATCATGTCCTTTTTCAACAATTATCCAATCACTGATTTCTGCAATTTACAAGATTGTCTGATCATTAATTTCTAAGAACTACAACCCTACGATCCTCTGCTGTATGTCACTTTTTTAATTGACACACTAGTGGAGGTTGTAATGTGTCCAGCAAAACATTCAAAGCAGGTGAAGAACAGCACCGTAAATCTACATAAACGTTTTAAAATCCTAATAAAAGATGTCATCAAGAAATGGAAAGGTTGCCGTGAAAGAGGGCAAGCTTCTTACCACCACAGAGGTATGTAAATCAGGCCAGATGCAGCCATGGGTATCAGCAGCATCCGCCAGTCACGGAGGAAATATGCAGCTGCTGGCATTGCCATGTATCCCAGAGCTGAGCCCATAAAAACCCCAAGGGAGCAGAAGACAACTCGAGCTTTTGAGCTTAGAATTTCTGAGCCTGTGAGCAAAAAGGACATATAGAATTGAAATAAATACATGTTTCTGGTTGCTTTATTGCTGGTAAGTGCAAGAGCATACAGTATACTGAATGTAAATGTCAGTTTCAGTTTTTATTTATCTACTGAGATATATCAACATCTACTTGATGGATTTCCACAAAATTCTGTGCCAACATTCAAGATTCCCAGATAATGTGTGTTTAATAACTTAAGTGATCCCCTGTCTCTTCCTCTAGTGTCACCATGATGGTAACATTTGTGGTTTTGAGTGAAATGTCTCAACAACTATTGTAGCTCAGCTGTACCTCAGCTGTACTTTAGGTTTACTGCTAATTAGAAAATGTTAGCTTGTTAATATGCTAAACTGAAATGGCAAACTTGGTAAAAATTGCTTACTAAATATTAGCATGTTAGCATACAGTGTCACAGAGCCACTAGCATGGATGTAGACTCTTATGTGTATTTAAACAGACATGTTGGAAATCCTTATTGGAAAACATACCCAGCACAAATGCAATGATATAGTTGGAGAATCCCCCTGCACCCACGAGGAAGAAAATGAAACTGAAGACCTCCCAGCTTGGGGAGAAAATTTGCGCAGTAATTGCCACAGTCTGAAGAACCATCATGCCAAAGAGTGCTGGCCTCCTTCCATACCTGTGTATGGAAATGCATTTAATAGCTGAGTCAGTTACATGATGTTTTTTGTATTCCTAACAACAAAATTGGATTGTTTTTTTGTGTCCAGAACAGACCTGTCAGACATCTGGCCTGATATATATGCTCCCAATAGTACACCAGCGTAATGGATAGAAGTGGTCAGTGGAGTTTTGTATGCATTCTCACATACCAAGTCCCACTGCAAAAGGTATACATTTAGTCAATTCTTACTTATAAATATTGATATTGTAAAAATGTTAGGTACTTTTCAATGCAGATATTGATATTGTAATATTTATCTAACCCTTTATTACATTTAAAGCTGTAAAAGTACTCTGTCAATATCTAACAGGAACACTAGTAGAAGCAGCAGTATTCACACAAGTAGTATTATCAATCTTGTAAACAATAGCAGCAATGGTATTAGTAGCTTAGTGCTAGTAATAGTAGCAACAATAATAGTATTCATGCAAATTATGCTTTAGTGCCAGTATCAGCGGTGTAACTAAGTGCATTTACGCGAGTGCTGTACTTAAATTATACACATTATACAATACACAGTAAAATGTGTCCCAAGTTGGGTGAGCAATACAATTTTGAGGTATTTGTACTTGAGTATTTCTATTCTATTCTACTTTACTACATTTCAGAGGAAAATATTGTACTTTTTTACTCTGCTTCATTTATTTGACATCTATAGTTACTAGTATACATATGTAAAGTAACTTAGCTCCACCTGGACAAACTACATGAGTAAAATACGATTTACACATTGATGCACCAGTAATAATTGTACTAACAGGAACCATTCTACTGCTTGATGAATACTTTTGTTTTTGATACTTTTTTAGCAAACTTTGCTGATACTTGTACTTTTACTCAAGTAAAGTTTCAAATGTAAATTACTTCCCTTTCCTGCAGGTGATTTAGTTGCAGTGACGAATGTGGACTGCAATTGCATACAACTTCACCTGAATTCTTTTCAGTCTCTTCTATTTCATTAGGCTCTTTTGCACAGTGTTACTAGTGACTATTTTTAGTTTTGTTTTACAGCTTTTTTTTCATCTAGTTGACACTTGCTTGTTTTGTTTCTTAATCCTATATTAATTTCATATTTGATTCCATAACCTTGATTAGAAGTAAGTGTGTATAAATAATAAATTACAGTGTAGACTTGGCCTTAGACCCTGCCAAGTAATATTATCACTAACTGGACCTGTGCCATTTTGAAGTCATGTAGTTAGTTTAGTTTAGACTTTGTACATATACTACTGTGAAGTCTGTCTCTTGTTTTTCACTCTCACGTTTCCCTCATTTGGGTTATAGTGTGTTTTTGCAGATTTATAACTTAGCAGTAGATATAGTTGTAATAACATATCATTAGCTTTCTATAAGCCATCAGCTTTGCAAACTGAAAAAGATTGGATTTTGTATGATAACTATTTTATTTTATATGCTAAGCTAAAAAGTACTCTCATTTTACATCTTCCTGAAAATAAACCAATGTTATAAATAGGCTACATAAGTACCATTTCTTTGTGGAAACCTTGAAAACATCTTCAAAAAGAAGCTAACTGATGCCTTATTGCTCACCTCTGTGACAATGGTTGACTGGTAGATTTCTTTGCTGTATGTCCACCCATCAAGACAACCCTCCAAAGGAATTTCACTCACATTCACACCCACATCTGGGATGATGTTATTTGCAGAGTAGTTCCTGACAATTTCCAGGTTAAGCCTCGAGCAAGAGCTACGCTTCGCGGTGCCATCCACTGTTTCCAATGGAATCGTCACATTTCTCCACATCTCACTAAGGCTATAGTTTTCAGGTATGTAGCATTCATGAGGTGGGGTGTCACCTACAAATACTATATAGATGCCAATAAACCCATTCGGGAGAATGCTAATGGCCAGTGCAAAAAAAATCCTCAGTTGGAAGGGTCCCCAAGATCCAAGAAAAGATGTAATGCTGTCATAGTCTCTTATCTTTAAGTTGCCCATTACGTCACCAAAATTCTTGATACTTAAAAAAATAAAATAAAAGGAAAAAGACAATCAGACAGCGCGTCAGTACTAACAGACTCAAGATGGTCTTGCTCTACTGCTCTTTGACAGGCATTTGAGACCATGTGAGCTGTAGAGCTCAAGCTCCTGAGTTTTATATGCCACCTTCATGTGATCTGGGAGGTTACACAGTTACATACACTACTATGAAAAAAAGAGGCTTAATAGCATTTAAGCTTATGTACAACTTTTTGGTGCTACAAAATGCTTTCAAGAATATATTATTCAGATTTAGATGTTTAAAAGCATGTTTAAAACTCAAGTAGTTCATTATATAAAATACAATGGAAAGTCTTTCAAGGAATTCTTGCGACAGGAGTTAATGATTTTCAGGCAGATGTAAAACAGTAATAAAACCTGTCTTTATCATTTCCAGTGATGTAAGTGGTTTATTGGAGATGGATGGTTTAAAAAAATAGTTATGACTGTTATACTTACATGTGCTCAGATGGGGTCCTCAGGGGCAAATGTGTGGCTCATAAGCAATCACAGGAGCACAAAGGGACAATCTGTCCCTCTGAGGAACAAAGTCCTGTGGGATAGCAATCCCACATGTAGTCACTTGATAGATTGTCGTCAGGGTTGCAGGGTATTTCTAAGATTGATACACTGATATTGTTTCATCTAGTGTCAATCAAAAATAATTAGACTTGAATTAAATATATCAGTGTGCTTTAATTTTATAAACAATATCACTGGTGAACTTTCCGAATACTATTAATATCTGGTTTATAGTGTTTGTCACTGGGATATGACATACTATAGGGCACTATTTCAATGGCAAGATTACAAACTAACTCATTTATCACAGATAAATATATTAATGATTTCTTAATTTGAAAACGTTATGGACACGTTTTAAAATTCATAGCACACTTTATGGCTTTACAGGCTATACAAAATATTATTACATGCAACATGCTCCAAAAGTCTGAGTTCACCACCAACAACTCTTGTGTCAACAAATCAAAAGCTACATTTAACCAGTATAAGTAAAATAATAATAATAATAAAAAAATAGTTTAATACAATCACATTGTCCACTCTGTCAGGCACTGATTAAACATTTTTGTTATAGAAATTGAATCTGTAGGAAAATCTTCAGAACCTGTTCAGCAGGGTTGAGGTGACCAAGGAGTCTTTGGACTGATATAACAACATCACATCATTGTTTAAGAAACACAGCTAGGAAATTAGCCCTCTTCTAGCCATTCCTCTGCAGAACAGGGGGATGCTCTTTGTCAATGCGTGGTTGACTCACCATGCTAGGATACCAACTGTAGTTTTATATTTGGATATAGTTTGTATATTTCTCCTGGTTTACATGAGGTAAATTGTTGTAAATGTTTCATCTTGTTTGGTGAAAAAATAGTTTAAACAGTGCTTCTCTGCCATTAGGTGCTATTTCACCCATAGAGACTTTCAGTTAAAACAGCAGTTTGCCCATGAAATGCTTCACTGCAGCAACACTGATAACAAATAGAGAACCACATTAATTAAGGATGTTTTTAGAAGACAAAAACAACTCAGACTGTTTATCAGGAGGGTTTATATGTTCATATTTTAATTGAATGTATGTGTGACAACAATTAGAGACCAATATTTCAATTTCATACAAAAATGTAAGTTCTAAAAAAATGTATTTGCAACATTTCTAGAAAAATTTAATTAGCAGGCATCAACTTAGTAAAAAAAAAAGTTTTTAATAAAGGGTAAAAAACCAAAGGTTCTTGGCAGTGGACTCAGAATTTTGGATCCCACTGTATCCCAATGTATGTTTGGGATTTCATTTTCAGATTTTACTTTCAAAAAAGAGAAAGTTCTCTTCTTCCTTTTTTCCTCTTGCTTTCTGTCTTTCTTTGTTTCTTAAAAGTGAAGCAAGGCTATCAAGGGAACTACAGAGTAAGACTTTACACATCAGATTTGGCCTCACATTGTATAGGTGGATTGACACTTCCTCCATTTTCAACATATTTCTTCTTTTTGGCTCCACTGCACAACCTGAGGAAACATCATGGTGAAAATGGCAAATGAGTAAAACAGATAACAAATTTCTCATTTTCTATCTTATTATTACTGATTACACCATAGAATATGTTTATTTTTCAGTTCTCTGTGTTTGAAGACAGCAGGCATTAAAGTGGACAGTATCATCTCGTAACTACGGTGGCCCTGAGGTGCAAAACACAACAACATTTCACAAAATGTAAAAGGTAGGGACAACAATTCTTGGTTGTGATTGGACAGAACCCAAGTCAGTCCACAGCTCAGTCAAGATTGGTCAGTGATACTATATGGATGTGCTGACTGGTTGCATAGTGGCACACTGGAAAACATCATTTCTAGACAGGAGTCTGTCATAAGTCTATTCACTGATCATGTAAGTTTTGATTCAGGTATGATCTCTCTTTATCCTGCCAGCCCGGGCCAATACACCTTGATACAGAGAGAGCAAGACAGCCTCGTTGTGTTTTGTGAAATGTTGTGTTTTGCTCTTCAAGGCTGCTGTATTTCACTGTTGCGTCAGCAAAATAGAATAAGATCATCATTATCATATCAATAAGTCAGCCAATCTTTACCATTTCACCAAGGAACAGGCAGGTCTGTCTGATGGATAGAAGTCTGAGAAGTTGGTTTTTTTATCCTGTTAATATCTTTCCAGAAAGAGTATTAAAACCACTGTAAGTTCTGGGCCATTTGTCCTTATGTGGCTGAGTTAGTGCCTTTATCACCTCTAATCAAGTGCATTCTAAAATTATGTTGTAATGATGACCTGAAAAATAGGTAAATCACAGTCACCTGAGTGAAATACACCTACCCCTGACATTCTTGCATCTGCTCCACTGTTTCTGGAAGATCTTTATTGAGGGTCTCCGGAAGGAAGAAGTTCACCACAGAGGAAGCAATTGTGAGACTTCCCATGAGAATATAAGGCAGAACCTTATTATAAGTACCTGTGAATAAGAGAAGAAGAACATTTCATTTGAATATAGATAAATTCATATATTTGTACATATCACTGAAATTATCCTATGCAGATTTTTTTTTATATATAGGCACATATAATATATTAATGCAGTGCGTATGCTGTATCTGTGTGAGCTACTATCTACATACCCAAATAGATGACATAAGGAGCTGTGATACTGCCAATGCGTGCAGCAGAGGAGCACATTCCCATGCCGACGTTCCTTAACACAGTGGGGTAGATCTCAGCTGTGTAGATGTAGACGATGCTGAACGCCATGGTGAAGCCAAACTTCCCAGTCATTTCCAGTGCCAGAGCAACATACTGAAGGGCTGAGGAAGAGAGAGAAGATATATAGAATTATTTCTAAAAGAATTCCCCATATTTTGTAAAATACCCAAATTTTTTGTACTTAAAGATATTATTAACAATCTTGAACCCAGGTTCTGCGAATTGACTGATCAGAGGACGCAATCATCAAGGGTATGACTTCCTTATCATCTTGAAACACACTATGGGGTATTATACAACATACAGGAGACTAAATATTACACTGCCTCATTTCAAAAAAAGTGACTTGGAGAAGACAAATGATACAATCACATACTACAGACTCTTTTAAATATTAATCAATAAACACAGTGTGACATAATCATTAAAAAATTGGAGTTGTTTCAAGCCACTAAGCTCACGTGACACTGGGTTTGGGTAATATGTGGCTTCACATACCATCTGATGAAACACTGTAGTTATATATTAGTTCCACACAACACAGTAGCACACCACATGCACATTAAAATATAATTAAAAACTAGTTTAGTGAAGAAAATTCAATCATTGCCAGTGTAGACTGTGAACATGTGATAACAGGAAAAATACACTTCTGAATTTTCTTTGGTTGCCTCGACAGAGAGAGAAAGAGAGACACATTCGTAACATTGTGATCTCTTCACAGATATTGCTGATATCACTGTACTCGGAAAAGGTATGTGACTTCATGTTTCCACTCCTCTGTAAACGTGCTTCGGGTGATATTGTGTCATAACTTCAGTATATCTGAATCAGCAGCATAGACATTCATTCACATATGTAATAAAAGCAACCTGCTTTCTCAGTATTTTGCCTGTCGTAACTATTTAGGTTGCACATTTGCAAAAGCAACACCTTTTATAATGGCTACTTCTTGGAAACAGCCTGTTAAGCTAATGTATAGCCTGACGAGCAATACATTGTGCCCTGAAAAGGACAAGGGTCACAGGGATGTAGAGTGTTTTCTAAGCTTTAGAACAAATAGTGAAATTTTGTTGAGTAGCTTTCAAGAAAACTTGGTTGTTTTGATGACTGAATATTGCAGGCAACATTTTCTCACCTCCCTCTAGTGACAATAATTTCATTTTGGCTTAATTCAATCATATTTTGAGATATATGTCTCTAAGATTTGTGCTTCCATCCCCAGTATAATGGAAGCTTAATTTGTGGTGCTCACAAATTGCAAAAGTAAAAATGCAAAAGGAACATGTCTCTCTAGAAACAGTAACCCACAGACCCCACTGTTCACACTTCATTGGAACAGTTTTTTTCTTTCGGCAGAGAAGAAATAGTCCCTTTAATAGTCCTGTGGGTTATCCAGAGTAACACGGTCACTATTTCTGGAAAGAGATGTTGAATTTGTTCTTCATCTTCATTGTATTGGGGTGGTAGCAGAAATTTCAGAGTATATCTTCAAACCTGGGCAAATTAAACAAAACAAAATCGAATGGCTACACACCACTAGAAGTAAGAAAGAAGTTCTACAATTCTGTAAACTTTATAAATCCTACCACATGAATGAAAAATCATCATGGCTGTGTTGAGCATTCCTGTCTTTTTAGCCGCAGTATATGGTGTTATTATGTAATCACTGTGCATGTTACAGTAGGTAGGTTGTCATACTGTGATTTTGAATACCAAAAGAAAGTCTTACTATCAGGGATGAACTGGATGAGCAGCAGAACTCCTCCCCCAATGACGAGGAACGATGACAGAAGTGCTCTTCTTGGACATTTCTTCAGGAGCCATGTCGACACAACATAGGCAGGAACCTCAGTAGTAGCTGATAAAAAACAGTTCATGAAGGGATTGCCACTAAGGTTGGAGGTGTTCAGGGATAAACCGAAATATCCAATGTTTATTGCCATCCTGAAAAGAAGAAAAAAAGAAAATTAGAATGAATAGCCCTTCCTTCTTCCTTTGATATTTGTATTAACAAGTCTAACACAGTTGGTATTTATAAACATATGAATAGATGGCTGCAGACTCACTGATTAACAAAGGCTTGTGAATTGGTAAATCAAAATTGAGGAAAGAAAAACAATAACTCACCACAAAACAAGACACATTAGTGTGATGCATCTGATGTTCTTAGACCTCAGAATATCAAGCATGGTATATGTCCTGCTTGGAGACATTGTCTGTAGCTAAAACCAATGAAAACAAGAGAATTCATGTGGTTAAGTTTTCCAGACATACAAAAACAACCAACCTACCAAATAAGAAAAGTACCATATATGTATTGTTTGTCAGCATAATAACTTAAATAAGTTATGAAAAGATTAAATTTGATGAAGAGATAGGACTTTGGCTATGAAACTATGAATTCAGACTTCAGTAGTGATCAGGATCTGGAATATATTTCTGTCTTTCTTTTTCCAGGGTCAAGAAATCAATTTCCCTTAAAATTTTGAGAAACAGGAATGATGTCACACAGGAAACAGTACAGGGACTTTGATAATTAGTATATATCAATGAGATTTTCATTTTTCCATGAAACTCATTTTCAACTAAAAGTTTCAAAAGGAATTCAGATGTCCTAAATATACAATGATATGGTTAATAACGATATGTGAACCTCACCTCGGATTCTTTAAAGATTACAGGCGGTGCCTCAACTTTATTTTTCCTCGCAGCCTCTCTCACTATGACCTCGGCCTCTGTCACTCTTCCCTGTGTGATCAGCCACCGAGGAGACTCTGGGATGAACCTGAGCAATCAATTTTTAGTTTAGTTTAGTGCAAATGTCAACACAACAGGTTTTTCATTTTTTTTATTACCACATCTGCTGTTAAAACATGGGTGCTAACTATGAGAACATTACAGTACATGAATTCACAAAATATGAGTTTAAATTTGTATGTATTCTTATTTTTATGTGAGAAATCAGTAAGTGTTATAAGTAGCGTACCACCACAGTGGGATGTAGACCACAGACGTTGCGGACAGAACAGCAAGAAGAGTCCTCCATTCTCTGATGCCATATGCAATCCAAGGTAGTGTCATGTACCCGATGCAGTAGAAAAGGAAGGCCCCAAGAGTTGTGAAGAGCACACGCATGGTTTTACTCAATAACTCTGTTCCTGTTCAAGATAACATCATAAACATTTAGTGATGTACAAGAGATAAAGCAGCAGATAGTGACTACAGATACTAACAGTTGTCAAATTATCTATTCATGCAGGCAACAAGAATTTCTGCCTAAAGGACCATACATATGATGAGGAGTATTTTATTATTCATACCTAGTACAAATGCAGAAATATAGATGGAAATCTGGGAGGCTCCAACGAAGAGGAACATGATACAGAACATCCTCCATGAATGAGAGAAGGACTGAAGCACGACTGAGACACATTGGGCCCCAAGAGAGATGAAAACAACCTTCTTCCTCCCAAACCTGAATGGAAAAAAAAAAATCATCATTGAAAGTAAATCACAAATGCAGCACGTTTAGAAAATACAGTGACAGTGAGATGTTGGCTTTGCTTTGTCCCTTTTTGTACTAAAACAACTAATGTTACAATAATACAGCCGTAGACAATGATCGCAAACATCAGAAACAGAGCTACCAAGAAATTTATTCATAGAGCACATTTAAAAACAACAGGAGTTGATCAAAGAACTTTACAGAGAAATTTAGAAAGATTTACAGTTCCTACACTGTTAAATAGGATATAACACCCTCAAATTCAAGTTGAGAGTCAGAACTTCACCCTCATGTGTATTGTTTCATATCAGGTCCAATGTGCTGGAGTACAGAGTCAAAGTTTCCAAAATTTCAAAAACGTTTTGGTGAAACTTGGCTGTATGTAACTGAACTTAATTTTTTGTTATCCCTCCCTACAATGACCAGAAAGCTGTATTGTTGCATTGAGTTGAAACTGTTTTAACTTTTTGCATCTCGGTTGATGCAACAGCCAAGCAAAATACTGATATCATGTCACATGACTTTTGTTAACTGAAATCCAGTATGTATTTTCAAGGTTTATGAACTAACAGTACATACAATATAAATCTTACTGTCCTCCAGGTTAGTTAAATAATTCCTGATTTGGCACTTGGAGAAGACTTTGTACAATCAGAGGATGACCAATGAATTATGTGATGGCCAGTAAACACAATCCCCCTTTGCTAAAAATAAACTCATTGCATGTCTATAAAAATAACCATCATCATCTAGCATGCAGTCTGTCCTGTGTTGGATTGTTAAAAATAGTTTGTGTGACAGTAAAGTTGATGATGTGTATGCAACTTCCCAACAAAAACAAGTTACATTTATTGTTTCATTGTATAAATGCTGTTACAAGATACCGTGCCCTTGACCTCTCTGTCATTCTCCTTTCTCTCACAATGAAATCATGCAGATGGCCACAATCCAACTCCAGAACCTAAACACTACAGACTTGTTGATTGCTTTAGCCTCAAACATTAGTAAATGTTAAAAAGAAAAATAGTTTAAATGGGCATTTTAACGACCATTAAGCAACATGAGTTGCACATTTGTCAACTGAGGAATGATACGACTGGTAAACCCTGCAGAGATACTCTTCACAAGCTTTGTATAAGTCTTAAGAATCATCCAATGTAACAAAGTAATCAAAAAAACTCTCAAACCTCAACCCCCCCCACTTCTCAACTGTTGGGTGTACAGTTTTCACAGCTGCAAAAGAGCCACATAGTTAAACACACAAGTGCTCCTCGCTGCTTTGTCCTGAGCGCTTTGTTTTTCTACAATCGAAGGTACACCACACTAAAGTCTGTCAGAGCTGAACCATTACCACAACTGACATCAAACACTCAACTCTACAAAACTCTCTATGTCAGAAAAATACAGCACCAACTTGATGTACTGCTTCTGATAGCTGACTGTAAGAGTCATTGTTAGCTCAGCCAGAGACAGTACATTTGATTCAGCATCAAGCTAATTTGCCTCTGGTTTCTATGAGCAGGAAGCCTGACTAGTACATAGATAGACAGTGAAATAAAACACAATGTTATAACTATTATTTAACAAGTAACACGTATTTAGGAGCATTTAAAGTCTAGATAAAAATAAATATTCATAACCAAAGGCAGTACAGACATGATTATTTGGTCTTTATCCATTATTTCCAATATTTTTTCATAAAATATAAGGTTAGCAGACTCCAGCAAGTTCTGTCTTCTGAGTAAACATGATAGCACCATCCACAGACCATCATTGTTACACAAATTTGCCCTGAGGTTGTAGATTAGTACACTACTCCTGGCTGAATGTCTTCCTGTACTCACAGATCATTCCTCAAAGACAAAGGTATTTTGTTATTAGGAAAGTTATCATTATAATATTGGTGATGATTTCTAAAGAGTCTATCTTGGAGAGGGTTAATTTCAACAGTAGATGGGGCTGTTGTCACTATAATGAGGTCTGATCAGGTCCAAGTCTCCAGTAACATTCACTATAGTATGTAATTCTCACTCATTAAATCAGGATTCATTAATCAGTAAGTCATTCATTTTTTATGAGCCTTTTCCAAATACTTCTTCAACTTTCACTAACATTTCATGCATGATAAAAACTCCTAAAATAAGATAACACATCATTGTAGTGAATGGCAGTAAATGTCTTACAATAAAGTACATCCAAGATTCATATTGGACCATGACATGAGTGCATTTAAGAGAATTTAAGTGATGATTAAAGATGAAATACCTGTCAGAAAGCTGGCCTGAGATTAGGGATCCAACAAGGTATCCCACAAAGAGACTCGAGGATGCAAAAGGAACTTTCCACTGGTTGTCACAAACAAGGTCCCACTGTGAAAAGATATGAATTACATACATTTTCATACGAAAAGAAAAACTGAAAACTTTCAGAACTGACATTTTCTCATAACTAACACTTAATACACAAAACACACATGCACATTATTGATACTGACCTCAGTGACTATGTTGGATTGGTAGATTTCTTTACTGTAGTTCCATCCGTCTAAACATCCCTCCCGCTCCAGGTTACTGAGGTTGACATCCCTTCCAGGAATGTACCCCTCAGCAGAAAGATTTCTAACCACATCCAGCTTGTATCTGTTGCACTGGCTCTGCACCGCTTCACCATCCACTATCGTGACGGGAATGATGGCATTTCTCCACTCCTCGGTCAGGTTGACGTCTGGAATGAGACAGTGATGTTTCGGAGCTGCCCCAACAAAGACTATGTAAAGTCCGTTGAATCCAGTTGATACAAAAACTGTGTTCAGAAGGAAGAATGTGGTCCAGAAGTAAGGACCTGTCTGTCCAAGAAATGCAGTGTCTTCATCATAGTCACCCATTCTTTATAAAAATGTCCCTCTGCTCTTGAGGGAGAAAAAATGTCCTCTGAAATTCTTTAGGGTATAAGACGTATCCTTCTTAAAGTCTTCAGCTTGAGATCAGTGGTAATGCTGTGCTCTCTGTGGAGCAGAGTGAGCAGGTCCCTCAGTGGGACAGAGTCACAACTGAAAAACTTCAGTTTCCAGTCCTGAGAGAGTATTAAACCTCCTTTCAAGGCGATAGCTTTTTCATCCCAGAGAGAAAAACTCAGTAAACAAGCAGACAGGGAGACAATTTATCTGAGATTAGTGATTGAGAGACCTCTTACTCACTGATTTAATTTGATTTGATGAAAGTAAAATTATCAAAAGCGTCAAAGTGGCCAATCCATCTGCCCAGCCCCCGCACCGCTGTGGTCAAAGTGGTATTTTCTCTAGACAACATTCCACACTTTTAAATACCCCAAAGAACTGCACGTGCCTGTACTCTAAATGTTGCTAAGTAGCATTAAGACTCCCGTTGGACTATTTTTAAGCCACAGTGTAGAGGCAAGCATGGCTTTTTGTAAAGTTTAGCAGAGCTAAAATTGTAGCAATCATGTGGCTTTGAACTGAAATTTTGCACTTTATTAAAAGTAAACTGTTAAAATGCCCTGTTTATAAAAAAAAAAATACACTTAATTTTATAGTAACACTTGTAGTATGTCATATGTTTACTTGTATACTGATATTTTTATATGTATATTTCTACTGAAAATACATTTTTATTTCCCTTTTATTTATCATAGATTTTGGTCTACTGTGCTCCACAATCTATAAATGCAGGCAGTCCTCATTGGACAGCTTCTGAAGCCACAGAGTGATACTTTTAATTTGTTTAATCAGTACTCACATAAACTTCCTTTAAGGAAGATAATCAGGAGTGTTTAATGTGAGCTTACAAATGCAAATGTTTTTTTCTGCTTCTTTTGCAAGGCTGACATATTTTGTTTCCCACACAATGGTGATTCAGGACATTAATGTGTGATGAGATTAGGTCATTGTCATCTGTGGTCTTTTATCAGTGAACACACCCAACGGCTTTCAGAGACAACTAATCATCAAACCACAGATGGAACAATTACTCTAAAAATAGTATGAGAAGATGTTGCTTCCAGGTAGAGTTTCAGTGTAAACCGAAAGTGAAGATGCTCATATGCTACTGTACTGGAGGTTAAATATCTGAGTAAGTTACAGTATCCCATCGAGGTTTCTTGTAAGTGGATAATGAGCTTAAATGATTTATTCTAACCAAGTTATGATAATCACATGACAATCCAACAGCAGTTTACTTCTAAACCAAGTTAAGAGTGGATTTCCCAGTGCACAAAAAAGCAAGTAGCTTGCTACAGAGGAATGCAGTGAGGAAAATCCTAATTAATATAGGGAATGACCTCAGCTCCTTAGTCGGAGA
This sequence comes from Thunnus maccoyii, assembly GCF_910596095.1. NCBI lineage: Eukaryota > Metazoa > Chordata > Actinopteri > Scombriformes > Scombridae > Thunnus > Thunnus maccoyii. The sequence continues at coordinate 12,093,502 of NC_056545.1, forward strand.
CACATTTATCTATCCTTTATGCTAATTTATTTCAGGAGGGATACTTGTCCAAGAAGATACAGAATGATAGCATTCATTTTAGGATGCAAAAATGTCCCCTTTGTGCCGGTAATATCTGGAGAAACAAGGATAAAACACTTAATCTGAAATTGTTTGTCATTTTCTACACACATATGGTCAAGATTGTGCATATGCTACTATATATTTAGCTACTACTAAAGTTATTCTTTATTATTTAATGTCACTGCAAGTTGATATTAAGTAAAAATCCTGGCTCAAATATCTTGTTTGCTTAGTTTCCTTTGCATGCGATGAGGGAAACAATACATCCTCTCATTTTCACAAGCAGCCTGTACACCAGATTTTGAGACGATGAGAAGGTCATGGTTTACACAGTCATAGGCTTGTGTGTGAAGGAACTTTCCTCTCCTTTCCAGCACAAACAATACTTAAATACGAGGGTTTCTGTCTGGCATTTTGTTGTCTGCTTTGTGAGAGGGATGAAGTATCTAAGACTGGGGTGTTGTTATACTATATGTTTTTTTCTTGTAGTATAAAAAAATATTAAAAACTATTGTTATTTTATATCAGGATATGGAGAAACAAATCTCTGTCATCGTCAATGTCATCCCCTCCCTTACAACTGAAACTGAAACTGACCTGAAGAAATTAACATAACTTTTTATGACTCACTTGCACTCTAAATTTGCTGATTGCCATGAACATAAACAATTTTATAACTAAATCTGTGAATCTAACCTGTGATCTAGTTGTTCCACTTAATTATTCTGATTTGGACGCATCTTAAATAATATAACACCAACTAAGTTGCTCATAACTGATCTGAGTAAAACTACATTTTTTTAAAAATGATTTTCTGTCCTTCAGGTAGTCAACCCAACTTTCAAATATCTCTTATTTTGGCTTCACAGTTTATATCAGGTCATTGCTCTAACAAAGGGATGGCTCTCTTACATGACCCATCACATGTTTTTAATCAAAAATAATAAATTAGTATCTAAAAGTATGTGTGGAATCATTTATTTGAGTCAGGTGGTGTGCAGGTACGGTTTGCATTGTACAAAGTAACATGTGGCTGCTACCATGAAGTTGTGGCAAATACACAGAAACAATATGAAGGTAATTTCCCTGCTGCCTTAGAAAATAATGTTGACTGGATCATGACTGATCAGTCATTTAAAAAGCAAATGAAGGCCTATGTTGGAAGTTTATGGTTTAGAGGTATGCATTTCTTCTTTGATATTTTACTGCTAGTTGTTAAAGGAATAGTTTTGGGAAATACTTTTATTTGCGTTCTGGTGGAGAGTTAGATGAGAAAATTGATACCACTCTTGTAGCTGCCTGTTAAATATATGGCTACAGTCAGTAGCCCGGTTAGCCACTGCTGTTAATATGTTATATCTCGCTTGTTTAATTTGTAAAAAACTAAGGTGTAAAAATGTCAATATGCCTTTTTATGGGGGGTTAAGCACTCTGTTTCTTGGCTAGAAGCAGTAACTTCCTGAAGTCTCCTCTGGTTGCCTGGGAACTGCTTAGAGTCAAGAAATAGTCTCATCAATAAGCCCCATAAAACGACAAATTGTTGTTTCTACCCTTCAGTTTTTGTATGGATTAAACAAATTAAATATAAAGTGTCAAATAGTGAGTTTTATAGTTTTTGGACAGAGTTTTCAGTCTTTGTGCTAAGATAAGCTAACAAGCTGTTGACTTGATATTTACCAGACAGACCTAAGAGTGATATCATGAAGATTAACTCTGCCAAATAACACACATTTCCAAAAACTTATCCTTTAATGTATCATATAATCAGTTGTTGACAAAATGATGACTGTGTTCAAGGTTATAGCTCTTTCCTGTCACATGAGCCGCTGGACAGGCTAGAAAGTGTCTGCTGTTCAGGGAAAAGAGGCGGTAGATCTTAAAGGAGTTGTAACAAGTGAAAGTATATTGCTTTGTATTCTGACCTTGGAGCAAAGATAACTGGTAATAATCAGAGTTGTCATGGCAGAGACAACTGTGTTAAAAGGTTAGAGAGTGCATCTGAGTCTTGTGAGGCAAGTAGTGCAGAGGACAGAGACTGTGCCTGCTCTCTCTTTATAATGATGGACTTTTACATTGTAGTTACAGTAAATTCTGTTTTGACACTTTGATATTGTTTTGATGTCTAGGTGAAAACAAATTCTCTTGCATCTCCAGTAGCCTAAACACAGGCACTCATTGGTTTAATTTTGTATGACTGATGGTAGACAAAAGATCTGAGATATAGGAGGTGATTCAACCAGCTTCAAACTTTTATATATTTTTGGCTGGACCACAACAGCAGGGCCAGCCCAATAAACACAGATGTTCCAGACTGATTCACTGACTGACTGACTGACTAACTGATTGATCAGTGTGTGAGTGATTGGTTGGCTGAATGTCACCACTTCCTGTATCCATTTCCAAAGGAAAAGCCCTCTAGTGTTGCATACAGGGTCCAGCCATGTACCAGGTTTTGACATAGGCTTGTTCTTAATTGGAGTCCTGTGGTGGAGGCGAAAATCTGGGGGACCTCAAATGTTGCTTCTACATTTATATTTGTTGTAAAGAGATAACAAAGCAGATACTGTGATTATGTATTGTGTATGAAGTATATGGGTAATAATGTTGTTTTATTTGTTGTGAAACTGCTGATGAGATGAAGATGGGGCAAATATATTTTAAGAATTAATAATAATAATTATTAAGAATAATTATAGAATTATAGTAAGGGAAGGCTCAATAAATGTCTAATCACACTTATTTAGCCTAATTTGGTTGTTTTTTTAAAAAAAAAAATTAGAATATTGTATATTTATTTACCTCAAGAGTTCCTAATTGCTGAAACTGAGTGAGTCATAAATTTACATGGAGTCAATGTAAATAAGTCCAGTATTTTTGATTGATTAAGTAATTTATTTACACAATCTATATATTATAACATTGTATAATATATATAATAATAATATAATACTTTGATTTACATGGAAATTTAGTATTTTGTTTCTAAAGTGCTCAAAATTGAACATTTAGGCATGACTATGTGCAAACAAATCTTTATGACACATTTTATTACAATGTAAACTGTAATAAAACACCAGTTAATCATTGTGGGACTGATGGGTTTTAATCCTGTGTTTGGGTTTATTTTGACAACGGATTGTGCCTTTAAAGAGTGGTTAATGTAGGAAACCGCAGCCAAACTAATACAGCGGGTGGTGGGTGGGATGGTTAACTGGCTGACACAAAACTGCTGCTTTAGAAATGATTTCTCCAAAGTCCTACATCCGTCCTTCTTGTTAACTCTGCCCTACTGTGAGCCCGGAGCGCAGCAACCACAAACATGACCGATTATGAAGCCGCAACCGCCTTCCTCGGGGAATGGGGAAGTTTCCAGCAGCAGGTGTTTTTCCTCTTGTGTCTGAGCACCGTCCCCAACGGTTTCACCGGCCTGTCCATCGTGTTCCTCGCCGACACGCCGCCCCACTGGTGCGTCGTCCCCGCGCACGTCAACCTCACCGCCGCATGGAGGAACAACAGCATCCCGCTGGAGGAGGACAATCATAGCGGCGCTTTGCTGCCCAGCAAGTGCCACAGATACAAACTTGTTGATATACAGAGTTTCTCGGAGAGAGGCTTGCTGCCAGGTGTTGATGTTAATCTGTCTAATGTGCCAAAAGAAGGCTGCTTGGACGGGTGGGAGTATGATCGAAGCGTCTACATTTCTACTATTGTGTCTGAGGTTTGTGTACCTGAGCTATTCTAAAATTTAGAGGATACTGCAGTTACTTCAGTTGTGAGGGAAGCTTTTGACAGGTGTTACCTGCTACAGGAAGTATGCTTGAACATAAAGTCGCTTCACTTAGGCCTACATAATAAGGGCGTATGGGACAATTTTTGTCAGATGGCCAAAAATAAATGTGCACTTGCTCTCTATCTCTCTTTTCTCTTTCATATGCACACACATAAAGAGCCTGGCTCTGCAAAATGTTTACTTAACTGAATATGTATTTGCTGAGTTATAGCCCCATCATGAATTTCTTTCTGATCTTTACATTTTATTTAATTGATTTAGATGGGACTGAAATTAATATTTAAAATTGACGTATTATAGATTGTCACAATAATTAATACAAGAAAATAAATATAACTTGTAGGTAATGTTCTACTCCTTTTAAACCATATATCTGTTGTAAGGTTTTCAAACCTCACCTGAGATTGATTGATATCTTCAAATAATCTTAAATAAACTTCAACTTGTGTTATTTTTCATTTAACTCATAAACTCATGGATAGATCTTTCACTATGACACCAGAGCTCACCTGAGAGGCTGCAGCTCACCTGTCTGTGTGTCTCTGTGCTGGTCTGTGCCGACAGGATAAAATGATGCCTGACAGTCACAAACAAATCAGTTGGACAAGCTGTGGCTAATTTAGCTTATAAATAATGTTGAGGTCTCATTAATGCAATAATAACTCTGCTCCTGTGTTTAATTATGTTGCCCACTCTCATTAAATACATGATTGAACATAATAATAGAGACAACTTTCAAAATCCAGTGCAACAATGTCAGAAAATTAGTTGCACAGTTTTGTAATAATTATGGTAAAGGTATGATTACTTATTGCACTTCTAGTTTATTGTTATTTTTCACATAACGTTATACTTTTCAATTGATATTTTAACTTTGGTACTGTTTGGAGAGTTTTTCTTGCTAAGAAATTGCAACTTCAGGAAACGGATAAGAGTCTGCACGCACATCCAAACCGAAGCAGGCAGGTGCTGAGCCGAATGTGAGCAACAAGTCAAAAACAAAGAAACAGCTCGGACACTGCAGGGCTCCAATGTCCACTAGAATTTATTGCACCAAGTGGACATTGGAGCCCTGCAGTGTTCGAGCTATTTCTTTGTTTTTCAACTTAAGGAATTGCCACTTTTTGTGTACTTGGCGTTCATTCATACTGCATGTGTGTGTTTTTTTGCAGTGGGACCTTGTGTGTGATGACAGGTGGAAGAACCCGTTGACCTCCTCTCTCTTCTTTTTTGGAGTTCTCACTGGCTCTTTTATCTCGGGACAGCTCTCTGACAGGTTACGGACAAAAGATGAACTTTAGCTGTTTCAAAATAGATGTCACACTTCCCTTTTAGTTTTCTGCTACACACTGTGTTATACGTTTAACCAAATGTTAACAATAATCCAATGAAAAGCCAACAAAGTCCATTCATGTGGTTTGCTAATCTGTACAAGTGCCAAGACAAATTCAGTATGTCCTCTTTAACCCTCTACACCATGTCCTCTTTGAGATCTCAGCAAGTCTTTCACACTGCCGGTCACCAGATCACTAACTAATCACCAGATCTTTCAATTATTTAACCCCTTAATTGATTTGTCTATAGATTTTCATGAAACTCAGGTCAGTGCACGAGAAAGCACTTCAGCCGTACAGCAGGAATGTTGATGGCTGAAAAAGGCTTTGCATCAAGATTTTTTCCTTTGCATGTTTTTAGTAGAAGTCAAAGTAAAGGTGAAAACAGAAGAACATTTTCATACACTTGGTTAGACTGTGAAGGAGAGACGCAATATGTGATGTGTTAGTTAAAATTCAAGCAGCCGTGTAAAATGTTCAAAGATTTCTTGGACTGCACTCATGTTGTGAGGTGTGCTCACGTCTCAAGGCACGCTCAGCTCTGCCCAAAATGTAGCAAAATTGTTTTAAAGTCCGCACTAATTAATACTTTGTGGCAAAAACCTCCAAAATAGGCTGACAGACAAGCATGCTTAACACATTATCATATCATATATAGCTAATGTGCTAGTAATTACCTACTTACACATCAAGCAGACGCAGAGCTACACTGTCATCTGATTGGAGTCAGTTTAGCCTCTCTGTGTGGGACTTTTCCCCCAGCTATTCATCAACTTTGTCTGCCATTTGCTGGTGGACAGAGTAACTGAGAGCGGTGAGAGTGAACCAGACAGTAAATGTGCCCTAAAATCAAAACAACAAGTGAAAAGTGGCTAAAAGTGCAACAGAGCCACAGAAATGAGTGACCATTTTTTTGTGGGTTCATCGGTACAAGCGACCGCTTTCATACAATGCAAAATAATGTATTCTGCTCATGTAGCCACAATTTAACACTCATTTGAATGACATTTCTTTCTACTGTATACAGCAAGTTAACTCAGTCACTTATCTGTGCTTTATATCTTTTTTAGGTATGGGAGGAAAATAGTGTTGTTTGTTACCATGGCAGTCCAAACAGTATCCACATTCATCCAGGTCTTTTCTCCATCCTGGCCTGTGTTCTGCGCTGTGTTCTTTGTCGTCGGGGTGGGACAAATCTCCAACTATGTGGCTGCATTTGTGTTAGGTACTTTTAATCTCCTTTATGTTGTCTAAAATGCATTTAGTGGCTAACTTGTTCATGATGATGCAAATGACTGAGAGCTTACGACTGTGTGTTGTGAAGCACTCTTTATTTCTTCTTCTTAGGAACTGAGATATTAGGCCCACGTGTGCGGATAGTTTACTCCACTGCAGGTGTGAGTCTGTTCTTTGGTATGGGCTACATGCTGCTGCCGCTGTTTGCTTTCTTCATCAGAGACTGGAGGATGCTTCTCCTAGGCCTGACCCTGCCTGGCTTCCTCTATGCGCCTCTCTGGTGGTAGGTAGGTGTGTGTTTCTTTGTGTGTGTGTCTGTGTTTGCATTTATTTTGTTGTCTTTGTTGTCAACTGATTATTATTTTCTGTAATGCTGACAGGGAGGGAACCTGAGTGTTCTAGTGTGTTGAGCATTCCCATCTCTTCTCACATGTCTGTCCCATTTTTGTTTTTTTCTTCCTGTTGATTAATCAGCAGCATTCCTGCAAAAAAACAAAAAACAAAAAACAATCAAGGTATATTGTTTTGCACAAATACAGCAACATATTTCAAATAAATATGTATTTCCAGTTGAATAACCACAACAGTATCACTCTATAAAGACTTAATGAAAGCTTTGCAGCTAATATTGAGTAGGTTTTACCTTTATGGAGCCACTCAATTTAGCAGATAATCAAAATAAAGAAGAAAAGCCTCAATAGTACTTTGCTATGCAGTATGTTTTACTGTTGCAGAGGATTGAACATCTGTCTCTCTCTCTCTGCCCACTCTGACGTGTAATGAGGCAGGTACGTACCAGAGTCCCCTCGGTGGCTGCTCTCTCAGGGAAGAGTAGCAGAGGCTGAGGCCATAGTGAGAAATGCTGCGAAGAGGAACAAAATTGAGCCTCCACAGGTCATCTTTAGTCCTTTGCAGGTGAGCTTCTTCTATATGTCTTTCTCACTGAAATCCTGGCTTATGGACACTTTCCTGACCGCTGTGGTAACCAGATGTAGGTGTACAATATTAATAATATTAATGTAAGATAAAACATAGGATGTCAAACTTGAAGGGGGAGGTAAGGAAGGAGGTTGGAGGTTTCTGTTCAGATAGCTTCCAGTCACGATCTCTCACATGTAGTTCTTTTAACACACTTTTGGGAAGGCAGATGTGCATCTCTTTACCAGTATTTCTTTTAAATTTACATTAGCTTTAAAGTTACTATGCCAACTCTTTAAACTGGGCTCGACAGCATCTGCTTGATGATTTTTGGCTGTCCAGACCTTAAAGCTCTCATGCTCTATGAGAATCATTGTGGGTTTACTGACAAAGCTCAAATGAAAAACACAAAATCAACTCCTGCACACCGTCAGCACTTACAGAATGACAGAATGACAATGTTAAATAGCTACTTTTCGGTCATGCAAACTTCATCGGGCATTTCAAAACAGCTCAAAAGATCCACATCAGTCAAGAGCCCAACAGTCATGAGATTACTGACCCAAATCTATACATGCTGCTATTTGAAATGTGCAAAAAAAGTTTTAATGACAGATTCTGGGTAATGTAGTGTTGCCAGTACAGGCTGAAGAAAGTGAGTTGAGTCCTTTACATTACTTATACTTTTATTACTATACTACAACTACTACTACAAATACTATATTAGAAAATATAGTATTTATTGTTAACTCATTTGCTAGTGGGAATGACTCCTGAATACACAATACCTCTGTTACCCTATAGCCTTATACCCAAGCCGTTAAACAGTACATACCTGTTTCTCTGCTGATGCTGTTTTTTTGTACGGTAGATTAACTTTTTAGGGTTCCTTGCACAGTGTGATGTAATCATTTACAGTCATTTACATGAGTGGACACTAATCTGGGTGGTAGCACAAGAGACTTTGCTAAGATGCATCCTCTGTGATGGAACAACTTGAGTGCCAACACTAAACTCAACTTTATTTATATAGCACCTTTCACACAAACATGCAGCCCAAAGTGCTTCACAGAGCAGGATTAAAACAACATAGAAAAAAGCAAAACAAAAAGCAAAAAAAAGCAAAAGCAAAACAGACAACAATAAATAACATTTATAAACACCAGGGATTAAAAATACATAAAAATCAATGAAAAAAGCCAGATTAACAAATAGCTTGTTAATTTCCTTTTAAAAGTACAGAGAGAGCTTCATGTCATTCTAATATCCAGAAGGCAGCCTCACTGGAAAAGCGGAGGAGGACCTTAATGATCTGGCTGGAAAATAAAATGAAAGAAAATGTCTGATGTAGGGAGGAGAAAGGTTATTTAAAGCTTTATAGAAAAGTAAAAGAACTTTAAATTCAATTCTGAAAGATACAGGTAGCCAGTGTAATGTCTTTAACAGTAGGGAAATGTAATCCATCCTGCAGCATTCTGAACTAGCTGTAGTTTTCTCATAGACTTTTTAGGTAATCCATTAAAAAGGGAATTACAATAGTCTAAATGGCTGGTAATAAAAGGGTGAATGAGCATTTCAGCATCTCTCTGAGTTAAAAAGGGTCTGACTTTGGCAATATTTCTGAGATGAAAAAAGGATGTTCTAATGACCTTGTTAAAATGAGAATTAAAAGTTAAATCTGAGTCTAAAATCACTCGCAAGTTTGTGATTTGTGTTTTAATCTGTTTGCCAAGACCACCAATTGCTGACTGCAGTTTTTCTCTTGCAATCAATAGTTTTCTTCTCTATTTTGGTTTCCTGAAATGATCTTTGAGAAATGGGCTTGTCTCTCTGTATCTAATGATAGGATCAACTGTATTTAACACTAATCTCTTATTTCTTTTAACAGCAGTTGCATTTCTGTATATTATATTTTTATGTTTTTTTAAATGCATCATAGTTAACTTAACATTTTGTGATTATTTGCTTGTATGTTGTGTGTGTAGTTATTGAGAAAGAAAAATCAGGCACTGGACAATCCAAGAAAAAATTGCAAAAATCCACTCATGAGACTTATCAGTCTCCATACTGCTGAAAATCAAGATCTTTTGTTTTTTATAGTGAGTTATCTGTCAAAATGATCAGCTATATATTGAGCAACTAGGCGTTGATCTTCCTTAAAGGGAGCTGAATACATCTATCTTTCTGTACATTCCTTACCTCTATAACCTTTGACCTGTGAATTCTCTTCTGGAAATAAATCTGCCACATTCATTACCTGAACCCTCGACGTTGACACAGATGCACATTGTCCTGCATTCATCTTTCCACCTTGGAAACAGACAAAGGACCCTCTGCATTGGTTAGAAAGAGACTTTGGGTGTTAAGTCAGGATCACTTTGAATGATAGACGCTTTCTGCTTTCATGACTTACTGTGGTATACAATTCATGCTAGTATCACAAGCACCAAATAACCTGTCCATAATGTCATGGTTAATGGTGTGGTTGGTAGTTTTATTCAATTTTTGGCAACATATTATACTGCCATAGGCTGCATTTGTGTTGTTTTTTCTGTATACAACAGTAAATGAATGAAAGAATGAAAGGCTTCTTATAAGTTGTGCAGGGTAACATTCATGCATGAATATCTCACAAATATAATATAGCAGCACTGCTAATAGTGCAGGCCTGATAAATAAATTAATAGTATACAATGTAAACAAAATAATAATAATTGTTACAAGCATGTTAACTTTCACATTGAACTTTTACCTCCATTAATCCTGATCCTTGTGTTCTAGTGTCCTGGTGGGGACCATACCTACATGTGAACACGTGCACATTTGTTCACAAGCTTCTCTCTAATGAAATTAGTTCTAGACTGGTGGCTCTGCCTGTTAAGTGTTTGTTGTTCCACGTGCTCTGCTGCCCCCACAGAAAGAACTTCAATCTGACAGGAAGAAGACTCACAACATCTGTGACCTGCTTCGTTCAAGGAACATTCGTTGGATCTCCATCACGCTGTGGCTGGTCTGGTGAGTTCCTGCTGTCCCATCTGACCTCCACATTCAGTACTGTGACCCCGCACTCACAAATACACACACCTAAGCACACACATGCAGACATACACACGTGTTGTAACACTTTTTACGCACACACACACACACACACATAACATGGACACACAGTTTCAGCCTCTTCATGCATCACCTCGACCACATGTCAGTTCATTTCACTAACAACAAATAATGACCTGTCGGGTGCTGTGAAGCCTGCAACCAAGATCAAAATCAGGTTTTATGTAACTGCACAGTATGCCCGAGTCTGAAAACAGATGCAGCTTGATTTTTGTTTGAATTTCTTCCTAAAAAACATCCATGATTTAGAAACAGTTGCATGTAGTCATATAGACATGGAAGTTGTGAGCTGCAATCATAGCAGGTGGATAAGCTTTAAATTGCATGTTATTTTGCTACAGCTGAAGGACTAATTAACTTTATGCAGTCAAAAAAAATCAAGGACGCCAAAGCCAAATATTTTTCTCCTCCAATGCCTGACACCGCAGCAAAGTTTTGATTCACTTAGTACAATTAAATGCCTTATAAATCCTTCTCATATTGACATTTCTGCTTCTTCTGACAATAACTTTTTCATTATTAATTATACAAGGCTCTTCTTCTGCACCCAGATATCACTTTTTATAGTCTCCTTATATTCTCTGCAACTGTTTTTAAAAAAAGTATCCCCAAGATATTTGTTAATGTCCTAATTGTTTGTGATTGAATATTGATGTATCAGAGACAAAAACTGCTACTGCAGAGAATGGTTTTCCCCACCAAAAACTCTCGAAGCACCAAAGTTCATACTGCACTATTCCCTGTTTTGAACTTGTCATTTTAATTTACTGTGAGTTTTTTTTCTTTTACAAATTTGTTTGTAAAATGTCTCCTTTCTGTCCACATGGTCAGGAAGCATATGCTGATAAATTTCTTAAGAACTGACAAAATCACCAGATTTAGATTTCTATCAGTAAGGTACAACACTTCACACGCTCATATTTTTGAACCTCTGGACAGGAAACACTAATAAAACAACGGGTGTGGTCACAAACACACACTGACAACACTGCAGCGTCATGCCACTGAGCAACACAGGAAAATAAGCACATTGTAGTCTGTTATTTATGCTAAACAATTTTCCCAACAGGAACATCTTGACCATCGCCTACTTTGCTCTTTCGCTGAACACAGCAAACCTTTATGGTAATGCATACTTCAACTGTTTCCTGTCGGCTCTGGTAGAGATGCCAGCCTACACTTTGTCCTGGCTAATGTTTCGCTGGTGTTCCAGGCGACTGACTCTCTTCTCAACTCTCTTCATGGGAGGATTGTTTCTACTCCTAATTCAGCTCATACCAGCAAGTATGAAACTTGAATAAGCAACTTTTTTTTAACCCCGGATTCATGTGGCATTGATTTCTGCCATTTGCTCATTTGAACTTTGATATAAGGGATACAGACACTGAAGCAGTTTGTATATTCATCTTATTTAACCAACTGCTCACATGCAATCTCTAACAATTTAATGCCATGTCCCCTCTAGACCTGATTTCTCTGGCCATAACACTCGAGATGATGGGGAAGTTTGCAGTGACGACGGCCTTTGCCATCGTGTACGCCTACACAGCAGAACTCTACCCAACTGTACTGAGGAATACGGCTGTGGGTGCCTGCTCCATGGCCTCCAGAATAGGCAGCATCATTGCCCCATACTTCATTTACTTAAGTAAGGATGCTCTTATCTTTTGTCTAAAGTTCATGTCAGTGAGTTCATGTCCCAGTTCTGCTGAACTTCATTCACATTACATATACTCAAACTTCTCTATCTTGATTTTCCTGTTTGTACAAGATGAGAGGACTGAAACATTCACCACTTTTCTCTTGGACTTTCTGGACATAAACCTAATTTTCTTGAAGTTATTGCTGCAAAGCATCATGCCACTACCCTTGGCATATTTTGACTTTCTCAACATACTACATGAAATAACTTCAGTTAGGAAAATGTCCTTCCATCTATCATTTAAACCACTTATCCTTTTCAGGGAGAGAGAAGAGAGGAGAGCGGCTAATGCACACTTGGACACACATTCACACTTGCAGTCACACTTATGGGCAGTTTATCCTCTCCAGTTCGCCTAACCTGCTTTGTCTTCGGACTGCACACACAAGGAGAACATAAAATCTCAGAGAAACCCCCACCAGCTGGGTCGGGCTTAAAGCCAGGATGTTTTTTTTCAGGCAGCAGGGATAAACAATAAGCCCATGTGCCACCAAAATGTGCTGTTGAAGGTTTTCTTTTTTTCTGTAAATAATAGTAAAATATCATCAATGCTGCAAAAAAAAATCTAAATTGTTTGTACTTATATAACATACTTCTTTGTACTTGCTTTCCAATTTACTTACCCAAACACCGTTAGAAACAAGAGGCTGGTGTTTCTACAGAAATAAAACAAAAAGTAGATAGAACAGCTCTGAAAATCCCAAATCCTTGTGTTAAAATGTAAAAAGTTAATTTAGATTTAGTGGACTAAATTTAAACTACGGAAGCAGCCACATCAACCAACTTCTTTAAAAGTCTCTCCACCACCTTTTGTCTTGTTTTTAACTGCTATACGGTACCATTCTTGCCAAGGTTGTTTCTCACTGTCTCTTCCTTTGATGTGTTGCCACAGGAAGCTATTCCATTTCACTGCCTTACATCCTCATGGGAAGTCTTACAGTTCTGTCAGGGTTGCTGAGTCTCCTGCTGCCCGAGAGCTATGGAATGCCTCTGCCTGACACCATCACTCACATGCAGCCTTTCCCCGGGTAAGACTACGCTTCCCTGTCATGACATGTCCTAGAAACTTGGGTTATTATAGATTTGGATGGATTTTTCATTAGGCTATTTCTTTCAACAAGTTTCAATTTTTTTGCTGATTTTAACTTAGGTTTGAGTTAGTTCTCAATTATTTTCTACTGGCATTAGTTATTATGATCTTGATTTTTTTTTAGTTAGTTTTTAGTTTGTTTTACATGTAAACAAGACAGTTTTATTATGTTTTATTTATTCAAAGTCTTGGTTTATATTTGATATAGTTCGTGGTAGTTTTTCGCAATTAGTTTTTGCCTTAGCTTTAGTCTTGTGATAAAATCCCACATTATGTTATACACATTGTGCAGGACAAAACAAATGCAAAGACTTAATTAGGACAAAGAAGAAGAAGTGCCAGATTTTAAATTATTAACTTATGTTGCAGAAATACATCTGCCCTTTGACTGTTTTACAGTCTACTTCAATTGACCCTAAAAGGATCAGAGGTTACTTACCTGCTCAATAAGTAACTTCAGACTTCAGAGTCCAAACACTCAGCTCAAGACTCATCTGCCTGCCGCAGATCTGCACTTTGGCTTTCACCCATGCAGCATTTCTGACTGCTTAATGCCCTGTGCAAAGCAGACTGGCACGATAAGAACATGTACAACACACTAAAATAAACCCACATGCAGTAAATGGCTCAAATATAAAGATCTAACTCAACATATAAAGTATATTGCAACACATATACCTGCTGTAACTTCAACACTATTGTATTTACTTAAGGATGCATGTTTGTTAATTCTAATGAGTGTCATGGGCACCACTTAGATACTGTAGATATTTAAAAGATATATATATTTTTAAGATGCCCTCCATCCTATTCTGGTTGCAGTGACGCTCTAGGTGACCACCTAGTTCACGTACAACAAGGTTGAGAACAGGTTTCAATAGCGAACTCCTTGAATCATTTCTGTAATTGTGTCAATGTTTTTCTTTCCTCTAGATGTTGCAGGAAGACACCTTATACACTCACCCAAACCACAGAAGAAGAAAAGGCTGCTGAAAGGAAGTCCCCAGCTGTACTTTGAACAAGGAACAGCACTTTTATCTGTCTGAAGCGAAGAACTGGACAAACATCAAGTCTCTGTGCTCATTTCTGCTAAATTGACATTTGTCAGGACTACAGTAACTAAAATGATGATTATTTTATAAAGGGATTTTGAAATTATGGAATGTGGTTTTTATAGACAACAACAGGACCAAGGGATATGACATTTATTCAACAATATCATGGAGCTTTAAAACATCAATTCAAGTTCGAGTTATGGTTCCTCTGTGTTAGCAACAAAATACCGTAAAATGAAGAGTGTACCAATTGTTAGCATTAATAATGCTGTTCACTGTTTTAAAAGTGTAATTTTTTGAAAAATTAACAGTATATATGTATTCATAAAACTACATTTCTAATATTCTGATACCAGATTAATCAGAACCAGTAGCTACATGTACTGTTACATATGAACAGTTTCTTGTGAATATTTTTATACATCTTTGTGATTCAAGATGCATGGAGTGACCAAAAAAGTAGTCCTCCAATCCTAACAGTCCTTTTGTTAACAATGCCTTTGTGAAACTTGAATAGAATATATAATTTAAAAAAAAATCTACATTTTTAATGGTTATACACCATTTTTCATTGTGTTGTTTTGTTAGCTTACCCTTTATTCTAAGGTATTTCTGGTATTTTTGCTCCTCTGTTAATTTAGATTAGGAGGGCAAAATATTAGAACAACTTTTGAGATAATGCTTTCTAAATATGAACTACAGCCTCACAAAGTACAATCATATTAGGTCAATACATAAATAACTGATTGCGTTATTTGAAATGTTGCAATGAACATTTCAAGAAAGGGAGTGTTTATTATTACAGGCCTGCTGTATTGGTATTGTTTTGTATTAGTCACTACAGGAATGTACTGTATGTCAATCCCTATGACAGAAAAACTATTTTAGAATTTACTCCGAAATGTCCACACGGTGTGTTCAAGTACATAGTGTATGTATTAATCAAGCTTTAATCATTTAATTTCACTTTTTAGATAGAGGTCATAATGTAATAGAATTCACCAGTACTGATTAAAAAAATCTGATACAAATTCTGATATAACAATAGTAATGATACTTAATAACAATATTTATTAATAACTAATTAATGTAAGTAATGTGTCACATAGTCACATAGAGAGTGTTCTCTTCTAGTGATACATGGACACTATACTGCTACTATACTATAAATTACAGTAGTATAAATTCATTTGTGAGTAAAGAAAAGTTAAAACGCCATGATATGCACCAATTCATTAATGTTGGTGAAGGGCAAAGGGGTGGTATCAGGATGCATTTAATACCTGTGTTTTTTGCAACTACCACTAGGAGTTGGAAGTTTTCAAATCAACACATACAGTAGACGCTTTAAACACATTAATCATTTTGATCATTCTAAAGTTAGAATAAGATAAGATAATAAGACCCACCTTTCTCTTTGATGCATCTGTTGAATAGTTTGAGGAAGAGGTCATCCAAAACTCTCTGGTAGGAAGAGAGTGCCAGAGACACAACAGCCAGAGTTCCCAAAGTAATATAAGGCAAATACTGATAGTATAAACCTGTACAATGAGAAGGGAGAAAATTAGTATGGGAGAGAAGACTGGATCCTGCGAACATATGCATTTACAGTAAAGTACATGAATTCAACAGAAAATCCAAACTACATAAAGGTGAAATTAGATGTCAACTTGTGGGTATGCCAGTATATAGTGAAGGTTGTTTATTCACTCAAATTTGCATATCTACCAAAAGAAGTCCAGGTCAAACAAATGGTAATAATTATTATTCAAGACCAGTTTACTCACTCAGCTGTGACAAAAAAGGTGCAATGCAGCTTCCAACTCCGGAAACAGTAGTGCTTGTCCCTGTGTTCCTGAGCACTGCTGGGTAAAGCTTTGCCATATAGGCAAACATCAGGGTTGTACCAGTAGTGATACCAAATTTACCCAGCATTTCCATTGCAGCAGACAGATTTGATAAACCTGAAGGGTAAGAAATGGAAGAAACGGTTTGTCCAAGTGTAGAATAGAAACACAAACTCTGTCCCTGTATGATATACTCTGTAGCACCTAATTAACTCCATGTGAATGAGGGTTTGGAGATTTTTTTATCCTTGCCTTGACTTTGTGCAGCCCGTATACCTTCTTAAGGTCTTCCTCTCTATTCTTTACCTTTCTTCAGCCATTGAAGCTGTCTTGAGGGCCAAAAGTGTTTGCTGGGTGACAGGACAGTATCGCAATGTATCACACCATGACACCACCACTGAGGGCTTACATAAAAAATAATAAGCAGAGGTGTTAGGAGGGGCATAATATGCTGCTGGTGTGCATTTCCCTTAAGAGGAATTCAAAATACAGTCACAGGTGTTCAACAGGGCAGGGATGCACAAACTTTTTGAATGGGCAGAAATGAATTATTGTTTATGATTTGCCTGTGAACTTGCAAGGTCTTGTGAGAAGAAGAAGGGATTGCCGGTGGTTATCACAATTTTCTGCATTGTTATAAGGACTATATTTAGTATGACATTAAGATGCATGTTATTTACAACCAGTCTGGAGGCACAGTTTGCCAACTGAAGCACGTTTAATGCTGATTGGTGCCGTCCATCTGTTGTCTCTTTATAGAGGACATATCAGATAATAAGCTGATACAAACTTTTACTTTACTTGATATCGGAGGACTCAAAAGGCTGAGAAGCTATGTACTGCTGTTTAATTACTCTGGCAGTAAAGCTCCTTATTTCTCAAAACCCTCTTCTAATTTTATGCTTACTTTGAGGCACCAGTGGAATGATGTATAGTGAAAACTCCTGCGAGAAGCAAGATACAGATGACAGACAGATGTCGAGGAAGGTATCGCAGAGCCAGCCAGCTGGAAATGTATGCTGGATTCTCAACAGCTGCTGAGATGAAACAGCTGATATAAGGGTTAGCATGCAGTCTGGATGTGTCCAGGGACAAGCCAAAATAGCCAGTATTAAGAGTGAAACTTGGAAGACACAAATACAGACAGCAGAAGATGTTTGAATGGCCATGGACAGGTCACCAGTCTATTACAGGGCTAACACATACAAACAGACAACCATTCACACTTAAACTAATTTTTGGACTGTTGGGGGAAACCGTTGTACCTAGAACTTTCTCATGAGGTGACAAGGCTAATTGCTGTGACACATTTTATCCAGTCAGCAACTCATAAGTAATCAAATTAGTGTAATGTGTTACACAGTGATGTTACTGAATAATCAGTTAAAGTAATGTCACTGAGTAACACTGTCTGTGACCTTCTGTCCTATTAGCAAGGGGCTTCTCTGGAAGGTTTATGACCAACCAGTGGGAGTTGCAAGCGCAGTGATAAAGACATGAACCCTTAACTGGCCTCTCACCTGTGGACTTTGCCAATTGTGTTCATTGAATGCACAACCAAGCTGGAAGCCCTGCTACCAGGAGGTTCTTTCTCTGCTACCAGGGTTTGTTTTATTTAATTTTACTCATTTTGGCATTTTATGCCTTTATTAGATAGTTGACAGAGAGATGATAGGAAACGCAGAAGAGAGAGATGGGGAGCAATATGCAACACAGGGGATCCAAGTTGAACTGAGGACACTGCAGTTCATGGTCAGCGCCTTAACCCCTTGATCACCAGGGTGGCCTAGAACCCCGGGTTTCTGTAGGAATCTGCCCCTGCACCAAACTGCAGTCAACTCTGGACAGTGTTGAATTGGATTGAATTATAATGTTGTGTTTCTAAACAATATAATATATACAATATAATAATTAATGCAGAACAAGACACTGATCTTCTGCAGCCATCTGACCAGTCTTGTGAAGTTTGTGTATGCTGTATGTGGTGAAATCAGTGCTGTAAGTAACTGTTAATAAGGCCTACAATCTGTTGTGCACACTGATGCTCAGAATGGATACTCAACACACCAGACATAGAAAGAGTGTTGTGTTTCTTTTCCTCAGTAGGTCAAAAACACGGGTGTGCTCTTTAGAGTGTGTCTCTGTCATATCAGCCTACAAGACACAAAATCTCAGTCCCACTTGTTAATTTTGTTTTTAGATGAAAATCAAAATAAATTTTCATGAAATTAAATTTCATGGCAATTTCCATATAATCAAGATAATGAATATGATGATCAATCCTAATGAATTTGTTGATACCCTGACAGCACCACTAGCAGGTTCACATTTTGGTAATAGTGATGTTTTAATATCCACTCAATTGGTTACTATGAAATCTGGTACAGACATTCATGTTCCCCATGCATGAATTGTAATAATGACATGTGTTTAAGCAGGCATGTGTCTGGTCCTACATGGTGTAAGTCAAAGCCAACTTACATGTGTATCACAATCATCAAAGATGACCTGTGGAGCTTCGACTTCTTCTGAGAAGCATCTCTCACTATGGTGTCTGCTTCCTCCACTCTGTCCTGAGGTAACAACCAATGAGGACACCCTGGGATGAGCCTGCCTCAGTTTCCAACAGAGAGACAGCAAAGCCACAAATATAGGATATGGATATGTGTTATACTGCTTATCTTGAGAGACAGCCTAATCATTATTTTTGTCCCCCAATAAGAGCAAAATCATGACATTTATGGTGCAGGGTAAACTGACCATGAATATGTTTTCTTGTAATGAGTGCAACCTACCACCAGAGGAGCAGGTAGACCAGGCCAGGTAGAAAGACAGCCAACGGGAGAGATCTCCAGTCATTTAACTAAGCACAGAGGCAGCATCATGTAGCCGAAGACAAACCCCTACAGATGAGAACAGGATCCTCACATTGCCTTTCAAGATTTCAGAGCCTGCACAGATGGAGAGAAGGAGAGAAATGCAAAGAGTGAAGTGCAGAGGTAATAAATGAGAAGCAATAAGATACAGCAGGCCTATATAATTGTCTTTTTATTTCTTTCATTATTCAAAATCACAGACAATGTATAAAAATAGTTTGTTAAAACTAGAGAATTAAATGTACACATTTACCCAGCACAAAAGCAGATACATAGTTGGAGATCTGTCCCAAACCATTTATGAAGAGGAGGATGAAGAGCACCAAGAAGATGAGAAGACTTCAGTAAAAGTAAAAATTGTCTGAATTGCCATGGTTGCAAAAAAGAAGGCTTCCTTCCAAATTTACTGTAAGAAGTTAAACAAAATAAGAGCAAATAAAAATGAGACAAAAAAGGCAAAAGTACAAAGAACTAATGAACCTAAAGGGTGATGTTTTCAATCTACTGAATAGCAGGTCAGAGATCATGACAATGTGTGAGGTAGCATCACATAACAAAACAGCATGCAATGTAACAAAAAGTAACCTAATACTGAGGAAAAGGCTTGTTACATATTTACAAAAAATATGTATTTAAGCTTTTAGAAAAACGATAATTTACAGTACAGATTACTCAAAATTCTATTAGTATGAACTTATTATTCAAAAAATCTGACATATTTTATGTAAGCAAAAGCAGGGCAAGGACTAAATAAAAAAGATTTTGAAAATATACATTTTAAAAATATTACTTTACGCTGTTCACTTAAAGAACTATATAAAGACTGACAAGTTGATCAAGGTAAAGAAAAGGTAAACAAGTAATTTTTCCAACCACTGCGTAAATCATTTTGAGTTGGTGTTCTCAGTACCTGTCTAACAGCTGTCCTGAAAAAAAGGATCCAAAAAGAACTTCAAGGAAATAAATTGTGGAGGTGAACAGCTGCCTCCATTGCTCACTGCACACCAGGTCAAACTGGAATATCCATGCATGACAAAAATTAAACACTGAAACACATGTACCAGGGAGAATTCACGTCAATGTTATGATTATTTATTATACATCGGTCTGTGATTTCGAATAATGAAAGAAATCATCTGTAGTCATCTGTAGCTGTAGTAATCTGCTGCCCCCTAGTGGCAAAGAATTTTTGCCACTAGGGGGCAGAAAAAACAAGCTTGCAGATGCACTTTCAGTACCACATCACTGCTTAGTAAGTTGGTGGCGGTTGTACACACAAAGCTGGTACAGATAATACCTGCCGGATTCTTCACTGTATTTGGAGGGTAGTCAATGTAGTTAAAGTAACATTTTATACTTGTACAGTACCAGTACAAGATGGTACTTTACTGATACTACCACTACAACTACTACAGTTTAAACTAAACCAACAAACACTCTGGTACATACATACACTCACTTCAGAGACTATGGTGGATTGGTAGATGTCTCTGCTGTAGATCCATCCATCCACACATTTCTCCTGCTGCAGGTCAGCGAGGTTGACGTCAATGCCAGGAATGTATCCCTGAGCAGAGAGATTTCTGACCACATCCAGCCTGTATCTGCTGCATCTGCTCCGCTCCTGTTTCCCATTCACCACCTCACAGTCACAATGACATAAACATTATAATGAACATTTCTGTTTCAGTGAACGTATCCCTGTAACTATGAATATGTCAAAAGTAAGGATTAAGTCATGTTGGACTTTTGCACCTTTTGTGCAAGTCTGTTCAAGATTATTTGCTTTATGAAAAAGTTCTTTATTTTGATTAATTTTAAAATTAAATAGCCTACAAATATCAGAGCTAATACATATACAGTACGTGATAGAGTTCAAAGGTTCCAAAGAAACACATACCGTTGGGAATATTTGAGTAAGATAGGAATTTATTGTTTGGATTGAAAACAAAGTGGCAAAGGTGAAACTCTCTACCTGTTTTTCAGGCAGTTGTGTAAATAAACTTAAATACCTCTATCAGGATGACAGCATTGCACCAATCTTGGGTCATGTTAACCTCAAGACCCAGTCAGTGGTGACTGGGAATGTCAGTCAGGAAGACAAGAAGGAAAACATCGAATCCATTAGGCAAGATGCCGTCACAGAGCACCAAGTAGACAATCTGCTGGAAATGTCCCCACTGTCCCAGGAACGCTTTGATGTCATTATAATCCTTCATACCCCAGAATCCTTTTTTCCCTATTACCACTTGTCTTTTTACTGTCTACTTATAACTGTGTCTTTTGACATCAGGTCCTGTCCTTAGTAAGTTGTACAAAAGCTGGAAGTCAGTAGTCACCCTCATGCTAGTTGTTAGAGATAGGTGTCTGTCCAGACAGAAAAACTTTGCGCAGGGTGAGCTGCATTGCACAGCCCTAGCAGGAATTTTGTGCACAGTTCTCAAAGCCAATTCTGCTTTTTAGAGCTTTTTTGTCAAGTTATAGATTACAAAGGTAATAAAATACTCAATAGATGATGATAACTTTGACCAGTTATTTATGTTAGGCTTCCATTAACAAAGAAATTAACCTGGCCTGCAGCCAAAGTCAGATAAGAACAATCAGTAAAATAATATTATAGTACAACATAGTAAAAATAAAGTATATCCCATGGACAACGTTCATAGAGGCAATAATTCAGTGTAATTAAGAATAATTCTAAAAAAGTCCGTTTTTAAAAAATGCTGGTACTTTTAAAACAGTCACCATATAAGATCACAGATTAGCAACAGGTGTCTTTCTAAATCTATGATGGAGTCGTCATCATACCTGCTCAAAAATGCTTGGGACATGCACTCTCCAGCCTCATGAACAAAGTGAACATGTTTCTCTTCTGCATACAGTCACTCAGTGACTGCTGCTATAAGCGCCTTTTGTTTCCTTGGTTACAGTATATCACCCTGACAAAAGCCATATGTTATAAGTAACTAAATGTATCTCATAGTCAGTCATTTGTTTCCATTTTTTAGGGTTTTCCATGGTACACTTAGAACTTTTGCTTGATCACTGAAATATAACTTTGTCCAGTGATTATTTTGTATGCATTTATTATTGCTCTTTGGGAGGGAGAAGATAGCTAAAAACAACAATTTGGATAAGACAAAAGTCTTTATAATCAAAATTCTAGTTTTCTAACTATTTGATTTATTTTCCCATTTTTGTAATTCCTCTTTTATCTCCCTTTCCTTGCCATCACAGTTTTTTTCAGAGAAATTTTTATTGCTTATTTGTACACCTAAATTCTTCATGTCATTTCTATCATGGACATTAATCACAGGTCATGTGTCTTCCCTTCCAAACCAGACTCCTTCTGTTTCATTACGGTTTAGTTTTGCACCAGATACCTCTTCATATAGCTGAAGGTGTTTATTTGCTCATTGGGTGGCACAGCAATGTCAGTATGTCTGTTGGTTGGTCCACCACTTTGGTCAAGACTGAAATATCTAAACAACCACAAAATGGATTGCACTGAGAGTTTGTGCAGACAGCTGTGTGTCCCAAGAGAATGAATCCTAATGACTTTGGTGGTCCCAAAACTTTTCCTCTAGTGACACCAAGAGGTTGACAATTGTAATTTTGAATGAAACATCTCAGCAGCTATTAGATGGATTACCATGATATTTGTTACAGACATTCATGTCCCCCTCATGAAGAATTCTAACAACTTTGGTGATCCTTTTCATCTTGCAACCATCATCTAGTCATAAATATACTGTAAATAATAAACATTATAGCACTTTGCTAAACAAAGTTACAAAGTGCTTTACAGAAAAAAAAGAAAAAATAACAGCAACAGCAAAATAAAGTTAAATAAAAATATAAAACGGCCAGAGTAGGATGATAAAACCCAGAAACATATTAAATATTCATGAACACTTTCCAATAAAATGTTTTAAGACGAGATTTAAAAAGATGCTAAAGATGTAGCCTGTATGATCACAATAGGCAGAATTCTACAGTTTGGGGGCTTTAACAGCAGCAAAGGCTCGGTCATCGAGACCTAAGAATAACCAGCAAAGCTCCATCCACAGATCTGTGGATGACAACTTATTGACTATGTGCCTGGGAGACTCCCAGACACGTAGGGAGTCAACAAATCATTGATATAATTTGGAAGGCCATTTAATGCTTTAAAAGAGATCAGTAGAATTTTAAAATAAATACAGAAAATATCAGGCAGCCAGTAATGTGTTCATATACCTTAATGAAGGTTAAAATTCAGGTAGCAGCAGTGGAAGGAGCTATGACTGATACCAGCATAAAGTGCAGTTGTCTAAAAAATAAATGAATGTATGACCTTCTGTAAATCAGTAGTAGACAAGAAGGATCTGATTTTGGAGATTATGTTGAGTGAAGCATGACTGGACAACATTCTTCACTTGAACATCAAAACAGTGATCTGAAGATTTCGAGCAGCCAAGCTCACTGTGAAACAGGCAGGTGAGAGTTTGTTGGATGAAAGACTATGACCTCAGATTTAAGACAACATACCTGTAGTGTGTATATGCATGTCTACATGAAACTATAATATATTCATATTTATTTATCTTACCAAAAACATGCTTATTTCAGATGTAATGTGTTTATCTGTTATTCAGTATGTGAGCCAGTACTTATATTTTTTGTTTTTAATAGCACTTCAATCTTTTGTTTGACACTTAAAACCTATTAAGAGCTTCTAATGAATATTCTGTATTAATCTTTGCCATTTAAGATAACTCATACCTGTATACACAGATAAAGAACAACAGACTAAGACAATAAACCTTTATCCTAATAACAAAATATTTATTTCAAAATGGTCACATGTAATATTTCTCAAGTTACACCCCATTGAGAAGAATAAAGTAATGTTATTAAATGTAATAAAAAGAAAACTATAGGTTCACTTTCAGTGAAAAACTTACTAAATTTATAAAAATTGTAATAATGTATGTAAACAATAGTAATGATACTCAATAGCAAGACCAACATCTCAGCTATATGCATACACTAGATAATCATAGAGGATTGTCCAAGAGTACCACAGGCACTGGGGTGTGTTTTCTACTGATGCATGGACACTTCATCCTGTTATGGTGAGAAAAGACAAAAACAAACAAACAAAACATTATTTGTTTTAGTATTTTGCATTGAATGTGGGGCTACTAAGAGGAGGGGGAAAAAAGCATGAATATTTCTTCACTGTCATCAACTTTATTATCATCCTAACAAGCAGCTGCATTTACTACAATGACTGGTGTCATTTTATCACATCCACTTAAAATAAAAATACTCTTTCAGTGGTCAATTAAAACAACTTCATAAATTGTTGAATTGGAAACCTTGAATAAATTAAATTTGCTTGTATGCTATGCAAAAAAAACCCAGAATTATGAGTAAATAACAGTTTTTTGTGAAATTGTAAGATTATTTGTTTATAGAATTTTCTTTTTTTTAAATTCCATTTACTAATATGTCTTCTTATAATATGCTATCTGCAGATTCATTTATCAGCTTCATTCTCCTTAGTTTAAATATATGTAACTAGTGGGACACACTAAATATTAAATAAAATCTGTCCATGAAGGTGGTTTTTTTTTCTTTTTACCATATTCAGATTTTTTTTTCTATAGTGAATGTTGGACTTACACTATATCATCTTTTCATATATAATCATGAGTTTTACCCTGGAGAATCGTGTATATTTTAAGAAACCCACCTTCCTCTCCGAGACATCTGTTGAATAGTTTCAGGTAGAGGTCGTCCAAAACTCTCTGGAAGGAAGAGAGTAGCAAAGGCAGACATAACAGCCAGAGTCCCCATTGTAATATATGGCAGATACTTAAAATATGTACCTGTACAAGGAGAAGAGAAAATTAAGACGAGGAAAGATCTGGGTCTTTTGTAAACGTGTATTTACAGAATGTCTGGATTCAGGGGAATTAATATCTTAACCCATTTTACTCACTCATATCCAACAAAAAAGGTGTAATGCAGCTTCCCAGTCTGGAAACAGTAGTGCAGACTCCTGTCGCTGTGTTCCTGAGCACTGTCGGGTAAAGCTCCGCTGTATAGGTAAACATCATTGAGGCACCAGTGGTAATGGAATATTTACCCAGCATCTCCAGTGCAAGAGACAGATTTGATAAGCCTAATGGAAAAGGAAATTGTTTGTTTTTGAACTGAATAGAACACAATAGAAGTACATAAAAACCCTGATAAAGTTTTGAGCACTTGATTAATTACATGTAATTCAGTGTTTGGAGATCTTTACCCCAACGTCTGCATTACAAAACACACACTTGAGTAACCATAACTAATGGATGACTCATGATGATTCAAGGAACTGATGTAGGATGTAAAAAAGAAAGATGAAGGTCCACACACTGTAGCTCCCTTAGATGCTGTTTATCGAAGTGTCCAAAGAAGAGCATGTAGCTCGAAACGTCACTGGTGGATGTCTCAATAAACTGCATCTAAGGGAACGACAGTGTGTGGACCTTCGTCTTTCTTTGTTACATTGTTTCTTTGGTCCAGCACCTGTTTATGGGATGTACGTGTCTACTCCACTTTTCTGATGCAGGATGTATTATGAATTCCTGTTGCTTGCCATTAAAAAAATGATCAAGTCACTATAAGTTTTTAGTTATGTGACTATTTTACTATACTATTATAAAAAATACTTGTGAATACAGTCCTAGTGTTCCCACTTATGATTTCAGCTTTGCTCCTTATGTCAGAGAACTCTCAGTCAGTCTCTTGTATTTCTAAGCATATTTTTTCTTCTTACCTTGAGGCACTAGCTGAATTAAGAACAATGACACTGCTGCAACGAGCAAGGTACTGATGACAGACAGTCGTCGTGGAAAGTAACGCAGCGCCAGCCAGCTGGAAATGTATGCTGGCACCTCGACAGCCGCTGAGATGAAACAGCTTATATAAGGATCAGCATGGAGTTGGGATGTGTTGAAGGACAGGCAATAGTATCCAGTAATCATTGTGAACCTGGGCAGGACAACGATACAGAGGGCAGACATGTTTGAATAGAAATCTGCATAGAAATACCATTTATTGTCACAAACTGTCTGTAGCTGCAGTGGAAGACCATGACCACTGGACCTTAGCCCACTATCTGTCCTTCACTCCTAGCAAAAAAGAACAATTATAAAATTTTATAAACTAATTACATTGAATCTTCTTGATTCAACTAATGCTGGTATCACTACAAGATCGGCAGTAGAACTGATTTTCAGCATTTATATTTTCTTTTTTCTGTGTTTGCAGTGTGTTTCTGTATGCCATGATGGTTGTTGAAAGTTTTTCTCAATCTGACTTATATTTTGTGTCTTTGCAGTGTTTTTTTTTGTCCATTCACTCATGTTTTTGTAAGGTGCAGTGCAATGTGGTATCCTGGTCATCGTAGTAACTGTTCATAATGCAAAAAGATTTCATTGCGAATTTATGAGGATTGACTGTTTACTCACGACACAAAGCAGAGAATTAGTGTTGTCATTCTGATGCTGCTGTTCCTCAGCAGGTCGAAGATATCATAGTTTTCTTTAGTCTTTGTGTCATTAGCCTGCAAAATAACAAAACCTCATTCTTATTTTGTTTCTTGTGTCATTTAAACCTCAAAAGCCCATCTATGTACTGTAAGATGTTCTAAAAATCCACCTGAGAATATTCTGTACTTACTTTGACATTTAATCAACTGTTTAATCTGAGGTCATACATATCAAAGAGTTAATTTAGATGTGTCAAAATTAACATCCACATTCCTTTTTGTGAATTATTTAGAATAATAAATTATCAAGTCTGAGCTAGGTGTTTTGTTTACACCAAATTCAACATGCCTGGCAGTGATAAGATAATTGCTTTTTAGTGCCAACAACAGGCATCTGTATTAAAAGAATGGGAGCTTCCTGCTCAAACATGAGTGCCACACTTAAAGTTTTACCCAGGAATATGTTGTTTATTATTGTTGTTTGCGTAATTTTTCACTTGTCTCTTGAAAAGGGCAAGAAATGCATTATAAAGACAATGTCCCATGCCATGGCCAAAAGTGTGTCTTTTATATAAGTCAAAGTCAACTTACACTACAATCTTCAAAGACAACCTGTGGAGCCTGAACTTTATTCCACTTAGCAGCCTTTCTCACTATGGCCTCAGCTTCCTCCACTTTTCCCTGAGAGAGAAGCCACCGAGGAGACTCTGGGATGAACCTGCCTCAGTAATCAACAGAGAGAGAGAGAGAGAGAGAGAGAGAAAGAGAGAGAGAGAGAGAGGTTCAGATTTGATGAAACGGACTTAAAAGACAAAACTTAACTTTGACATTTGTATGTCAAAGTATGCACATTTTTTGGGAAATCTTAAGTGAGAATGAAAAGATATAAAACAAGTGCAGCCTTTATTTTGTAATCTTTGTCTTGCTTATCCATACCTTTCAACTATGTCTTGTTTTTGCAGAAACATAGTCATGGATAATTATTTATGAAGTCTGCAAGTCAGTCAAACATTCTTCATACATTCAGGTCTTTACTCTTTGGTTTCAACTTTATGATGATTTTTCATTCTGACAAAACACTAAACTCTCCTAGTAAGAGACAAACAACATGAAATGTATGATAATACGTAGTGAGGTAATTATGAGTAACAACATCAGTAACAATGTGAGTGTTCTTTTAATGAGTGCAACCCACCACCAGAAGGGGAGGTAGGCCAGGGCAGGCACAGACAAAGCCAACAGGAGAGATTTCCAGTTCCTTAAAAAGTAAGCTAAGAGTGGCAGTATCATGTAGCCAGCGGCAAAGCCTAACATCGTCCCCATAGATGAGTACAGAATCCGCACACTGCCAGTCAAGATCTCAGCGCCTGCACAGACAGAGAAAGAAACAAAAATGGAGGGACATGTGAATAAGTGAAAGGCAGGCAGATATGTACAGTATTTTTGACAAACGTAGTTATCTACACTATCTGCATGCATTCAAAAACTGACAAATTTATAAAACTGTTGCATTAATTACAGAATGAGATGTTCATATGTACCCAGCACTAAAGCAGCTACAAAGTTGGACATCTGTCCCAAACCATTGATGAAGAGGAGGATGGTGAACATAAGCCATGAAGAGGAGAAGACTTGAATAAAGGTAAAAACCGTTTGAACTGCAATAGTTGCAAAAAGAACAGGTTTCCTTCCAAATCTGTAGAGAGAAGTCGAATGATTACATGAAGCAAGAAAAATTAGAAGAAAAAAACATTTTTGTGCTACCGAAATACATACAGTATACTGAACATAATACACAGACATGCTCATCACATGAGAACTAAATGCACTTTAAAATTATTTGGATGAAAATAGCCACCAAACATTATGCTTAAATATAGAACAATATTCAACTATGGCCTCATGCATTGTACATGGTATTGTATGTACAGTAAAACACAACAGGTCCAAACAGTTTAATGCAATAACAACATCTCCACAAAAGAAAAGTCATCTTTTGTATTCTGTATAATGATATACACAATGTTTTGTTTTGTTTTTTCAATGTAAAATTATGTTCTAAGTATCAAATGAACCAATTGTTTAAAGTTGGAGGTACAACAAGATCTTAAATGAGTGGTGTAGTGTTCAGTATCAATAGTATGTCAGAAACCAATCAGTAACTATTGTACAGTATATAGGATATACTGTATAAAAAAGTAACCACAGGTTTAAAAGTACTTTTTTCCAAGCACTGCATGCATTGTATATAAACCACATGGAGCTGTACCTGTCAGAGAGCTGTCCTGAGAAGAAGCATCCACAAAGAACTCCCAGGAAGAAAACTGTGGAGGTGAACGGCTGCTTCCACTGCTCACTGCACACCAGGTCAAACTGGAATATATCCATGCAAAACAGCTGAACAATGAAATATGTGGACTTGAAGAAGTCCATGTTGATGTTATTGAGTTAATGCATTTGCTATTTGCTCTGCTGCTGGTTCTAAATGGCACTTATTCTACTGTCCTCTCCCTTAAGGTGAATCTGGTCTGGTCTGATTATGCTTAAAGGATGAATTGGTGTTATTATACATGAATATTTTCTACATATACTAAATATTAAACCAACAATGCGTTACTTCACCTCTCAGTACTTTCTGACTTTCCAACCTCTCCACCCGGTGACATTGTCTTAAGTATAGATATGTGAGCTCCTTGCTTATATATCAAATATGTGTGCATCATCCCAGTCTGAAGTTACAGACAACTAACCTACTGGTGGAAAGCAAAGTCAATGAGATGGTAGTTTAGTTTAGTTTTGTATTTTAATAGGCCTAAAAGAGGAATTGACTGAATTCTCTATCACTGCTAAAGGAGATGTTTAAAAGGAGAATGGTAGGCTACAAGAACAGGTTTTCAGTTGTTCTGTCTGGGTTGTGGGGGGTGGATCAGCTGCTCAGTCAGGGAGTGGAAACAGGTTTGTATCATCAGATCCTCTTAGCAGTGAGGAACTGGGCATTGTTAGGATGTGGGAGGATAGGTAGAACTGTCCTGTAGTAAATAACTTTCTGTAGAATTGGGCACGCTCATAGCTGTGTGTGTGTGTAACCATAGGGAAGTGTGATTGTCAGCAGTGACAGAAATTCTACATTAGTGTTGTTCTTTATGTTTTGAAAGTGTGGTATCAGTCTAGCTCACCCTGTGGTAACCTGAGCAGGTGGTACATTCCAGTCAGGTGAGGCTGAGAAGGTAAAATGCCATTCAGTGGTCAATAGGGAGGATAGTAGGTGTCAGCTTGCTGTGAGGCTGCAGGTTTTATTGTTTGTTGCTATGGCTTAAAAGTTATTTATGTTGAATTTCCCGGGGTTCATTTTTGCCTCTGTTCTGTTAATATTTTTTACTAATAAATATCACTTTTTTGTGCACGAACTCTGGCCTGCTGACCTGTTCTTTTTTTGCATCATCCCTTTAAAGGTCTCTAGTGCTAAATGCCATCTTCTGACCTTTATATGTGGTGGTGACACAACATCTCCATTTGTAATAGCACCTTTAGCAGAATTTTCCATTTAGCGTCCCTACCTGAGCCATGTGATGACCTATCTTGTTACAAGGAAATCTGAGGAACTTCTTTTGTGTGGTTCTGTATTGTCTTACACAGTGCGTGCACCACAGCTGATAGTTAAATAAAACCATGCAAATCATATCACAGAAATGTCAGCAATGGGGAGACAAAAATGACTGGTCAGGCTGAATAACTGAGGCAAACACATTAAACGGCAAAGGGTGTGTCTCTCTCATGTGCAGCTAGTGAACCGCTACACAGCACATCGGATTTTACAGACTGTCAAGTTAATTATAGTTATTGCTGTAGTTAACGTACACTGGAACACTGTGAGTAGCCTCACAATTTGAAGGCAGTGCATCATAATTATATCTCATTAACAACACTCAGTATCTCCCCTGAGATTCGCAGTCTATAGTGTAAACAGTAAACTAAATAAAGTGAACATATAGCTATATCAATACTTACATTTGCTTGTGAAGAGACTCTTTTCAGAGATGTGTCATTTAGGTACAACAATGAGGAAGCATTGTCCGGGTGTGCTGACTGACTGTAATGTGTTTTGTAACGCTAAATGGTTGCATCACTTCCATTCAGTGAGAAAAGATGCTTACTCATTTTTACAGTGCACTGTGTGAATTTAAGAACTATCTGGTGCACTGTAATGATTTTGGCACTGAGGCATCCTTGAAAATGGGTTGCTTCTTTGACTGTTCACTATGTACAGAACAAACAAATGAGCCTAGACGCATTAAAATGCCACAGGGAAAACCCCTGACTCAACAACAACACCCTGCAGAGCAATAAAAAACATGCAACACACACACAGGAAGGCAGGCGCATGCAGAGTCAGTACGCTTAGAAGATCAAGAGGAAACAAAGTCTGCAAGACAGATGCACAAACAGACCAGGGGGGTTACGAATAGGGGCTGCCGCTGTATACAGTGGGATGAGGAGAAAGGCTGCAGCGACAGTAACAGCCGAATACGGCAGGAAGCTCGTTCCAAGTCTTCCACACACACACACACACACACACACACACACACTCAATCACTCACTTCAGAGACTATGGTAGATTCGTAGATGTCAGTGCTGTAGCTCCACCCGTCCACACATCTCTCCTGCTCCAGCTCAGTGAGGTTGACGTCCCTGCCAGGGATGTATCCCTGAGCAGAGAGATTTCTGACCACATCCAGCCTATATCTGCTGCATTTGCTCTGCTCCAGTTTCCCATTCACCACCTCACAGTCACAATGACACAAACATTATTATTATTAATACATTTATTTTGCAGTGAACTTATCCCTGTATTCTGTATGGTGCGATACTGTGCGAGTAGTGTTAAGTATGTTAAAACTTGAATGCAAGGCTAGGCTTTTGACAATACAGTGCTGACAACTGCGTCCTTACTCTACATGTACCTTTCCATGCATACAAAAACAATTATCCTGGAATGTGGTCATTCAGCTTGAAGCCAAACTGTTAAAGTATTGTAAAGACCTAAAAGGAGAGATGTACTTACATGGCTTTAAAATTCCAGCTTATTTTACAAATAGTAAGTTTAAGTATTGAACAGATCATGTTCTGTTTGACTGCATGATGTGTTTGACTTGCAGAAACAGTTTCTTAGTAGTCGAAATACTGTACATGTGAAAATGACAGGCTCCTTTTGTTCTAAACGTTTTGGCCTCCATTTATCGCTATTAACCTGTGTAATATATTGTTTAAACCTTTTATAACAGCAGCATTAGAACTATATGCACATATGGCAAATGAAAAAGTGTTACTTAATTAAAACATTTAGTTATTCCAAGGAAATAATTTCAATATCACAAAGACGCATTTTTATACTTTATTTGAAGTGTTTTCACGCTTATTCTTTCGGTTTTGCAAAAGAAAAGACTCCGAGAGTGAAGACTATGTGGTTAGTTTGACCACATTCACTCCTCGCAGCCGATAAGAAGCGTAGCGCACAGACCGGTTTTGGTCTGAATGCAAACAAGGAACAGCGTGTACTTACCTGTACGGGGATGATAGCACTCTGCCAGTCTTGGGTAAGGTTGACGTCAGGAACCAGGCAGTGGTGCGTTGGTGTGTCATTCACAAAAACAAGGGTAAAAGCACCGAATCCATTGGGCATGATACTGGCACAGAGCAGGAAGAAGACCGTCTGCTGGAAACGTCCCCACTGTCCCAAAAAAGCTATACTGTCAGCATAATCCTTCATCTTCAGTCTTCAAGAATCCTCTTCCTTACCTGTAGGTCTACTGTGTTCTTGCAACTGTGTCCTGTACAGTTACACAAGCAAGCTATACTGAAAGCTCTACCATGTTTTTTTTGTGGTTCTACAGTATACAGGCAGTTAAAAAAAGACAAACTGTAATCATGCAGCGACTTGCCTCCCAGCTCGCCTGTCAACCAGCCACAGCCCTACAGGCATGTCAGCAGTATACTGGCTTTTTTTTCCCTAATCAAAATCAAACAAACCAAAAGGTTGTTTGACCGCACCTTGGGATAGATTGTGCACAGGTAAAAAAAAAAAAAAAAGTCGATTGTCCATGTAGGATTTTGCGTTTCTTTTATGGTTTTATTTATCCACTGGCACGCATCCAAATAGATGACAGACTCATCAGCTCCTGCTGCCTCTCTTACTCTAGTTTGAAAAATCCTCATCACCTGCCTGCGTTAACCGCGGTGAAGTTGGTTTCAAGTTAAATAATCGACAGTCATCATTCCGGACCCAGCGGCTTCCTCAGTTTCACCCAGTGTTGGCGTAAGAGGAGGGTTAACGCTCTGAATGAACCACAAGCGTTTCACTTAGGGACCATCAATAAATTACAATTTGAATCACACGAGGTATTGAAAATAACAATCACACCATTGTTATTTTCAATACCTCTGTGCTGAGTTGCCCATATTAGTGAAAATTATGATTAAATTTTTTTACTAAATTGGTCTCATGTAGCGCACCTATTTTGATTGCTAATGTGTGATTAATTTATTTTACATAAATATTTGAATAGAAAATAATTGCAGTTTTTTTCCATGTGACCCAGTGACTCCAAATCAATACTGAACTGTAGTACTACACTGGACAAATAAGATACACCTATTTTTTTATTGGATTTTAATCTTTCATCTGTTTTCCGATTTTATGGAAATTCATCATTTTTTTCAATAGCTTCCATGTCATGTGACTCAGTCACTCCAAATCAATACTGAACTGTATTACCATTTCTATGCTGATGATACACAGTTATATCTCTACTTTGACACTAATGACACTAATCATTTAAACAACCTCCACGCTCCCACTGCAGATATCAATAACTGGATAGCGTCAAACTTTCTGTAGTTAAGATCAGATAAATCCAAGATTATTATCATAGGTCCAGACTCAGACTCCCAGAAATTCATTTCCTCCCATCTTGGTCCTGTTTCATCAAACATTAGTAACTCTTGTGGAAACCTCGGTGTTATCTTTGAAAACCACCTCAACTTCGACCAGCATATTAATTCTGTTTTCCAATCATGTTTTATCCAACTCAGAAAATTTTCAAAAAACAATTCAAATCAATCAAAATAAATTTTTATCTGCCAGGAACTTAGAAACAGTAATTCATGCATTTATTTCATCCCAGTTAGATTACTGCAATGCACTCTTCTCATGCCTCATCCAACAAAACCTAAATAAACTTCCAGGTCCAACAAGAGGGAACACATCACACAGGTTTTAAAATCACTCCATTGGTTCCCAGTCTGTTTTAGGGTTGATTTTAAAATTTTAATGATCACTTTTAAGGCTTTTAGGGAGTTAGCCCGAGAATATATAGCTGACCTCCTGACCTCCTACAAGCCTGGATGCAAACCGAGATCCTCTGGTAGGTCATTCCTGGCCATTCCTCAGTGAAACCCAAAAACTACAGGTGACAGGGCCTTTTCTGTTCAGGCCCCTCACCTGCTGGAGGAGGTCAGGTAAGCTAAGGGGTGGAGCTGAATCCGAATCCAGTATTCAGAAAAGCGCAAATAGTGGGTTTTTATGGATATTTATTTTGTACAAATATTTTTAAAATTACTTGAAAAAAACATGTCAAATAACAGCGCACAGGTCTAGACTCATAGCATAGCAAGGTTACATTGCTGTCTCCATCTCTCTTCTCTGCTTTGTGTCTCTGTTTCATAAATACTTGCAGGTCTATGTGTCTGGTGGAGCTGAGCCCTTTGGCTGGGTTGTTAGTGTAGTTGTCCGTGGTCTGGGAGATCGGGGTTTCAGACCTGGCATGGGAACCCTCCTTAGCAACAATAGTTAATTGAAGAACACATTTTTAACACTTTAATATCCTAAAATTAGAGGTTTAATAAGAACAAAAACAGGATTATTACGCCTATTTCCACTTTTATTCAACTACAAATACAAATAATTTTGCTGTCTCAACAAATACAGATGCAATACAAATACTGGGCTCTCTGCACATCCCTAGTATTATTATTATTATTATTATTATTATATTATTCTTTATGCATGATATAATACATTTTTTACATCACTGAAAGTCCATCTTTTTTCAAATGCATCCTCCAAATGTCTTCTTTTGTGAGTCAGACTCTCCATAAGTTGTACTTCTTGAATAATACCTTTCCAGCTTCTTATGTCTGATGGTGTGGTCTTTCTTCACCCTCTTGTGATTTGCTTTAATGCTGAGATCTTCAGGAATCTAATTCTCATCTTCACTAAATCCATTTGGCTGGTTTTCCAAGTATAATATCATCTTCTTTTAAATACAAAGGTCTATTGAAAACCTTCTCTATAGACTGAGACAATTCAGACCAAAATTTACTTTAAGATTTACACGAATAAAAAAAAATATATAAACAATTGGCGCACTTTCACAGTTTCACAGTTCTGCCAGCATTGGGAGTTTAATCCTCTTTTACATTTCGGAAATAACTTTACTTTCTCGGTAAATTGTCTTAAATATAAGGAACAGGTATCTTCATCTGTTTTGTTCTTAATTATTCTTCCTATTTTGTCTTAATAGTACACATTTTAATTTAATCTTCCCCCCCAAATTAAGAACTTGTTAATTTAATTAATGT
The DNA here is from genome assembly GCF_910596095.1 of Thunnus maccoyii. Classification (NCBI taxonomy): domain Eukaryota; kingdom Metazoa; phylum Chordata; class Actinopteri; order Scombriformes; family Scombridae; genus Thunnus; species Thunnus maccoyii. The sequence continues at coordinate 12,128,692 of NC_056545.1, forward strand.
TTTAAAGCTACAGTTGACTTTCCGAAAGCACCACAGGTTCTGGTGTTTCTTTCCCAGTGATGCATGGACACTTCACCCTGGTATAGGGGGAAAAAAGACACACAAAGTAAGATTTGGTTAAGGCAAATTTGCTAAAATTTGGGAATATTTCTTCACAACTATCAACTTCACTATAACAGCATAAGCAGCTGTGTTTAATGTACAGTAATGACTGTTGTCGCCATTATCACATCCACTTGTAGCCTACACAAAAGGATGATGAGGATAATATAATAACTAAATGTATACAGTAAGTAATTACTTCACACCTTAAACAACAGATAGTATATATAGAGAGATATATAACAGGCATATTCTATTGATTAACTAACAGCTGTAATAATAAAAACATCTTAAGTGCATATTTTAATTTTTTCAAAGATTATTAGTCTAGAAGAAGATTGCAGCTTCACAGTAGGAGCTTCATTCCCTATCAGCATCTCACCTCTCTCTCTTATACATCTGGTCAACAGTTTCAGGAAGAGGTCGTCCAAAACTCTCTGGTAGGAAGAGAGTGGCAAAGGCAGACAGAACAGCCAGAGTCCCCAAAATAATATAAGGCAGATACTTAAAGTATGAACCTGTAGGAGGGTGAGAGAAAATAAGGATGGGAGAGAAGCTTGTGTTTTTTCTGACATGTCTGTACTGTATGCATGATACTGTATGACAGTATCTAAACTGTGCATATGTAGGAAGATCGGCATTCCACACAAGTTAAAACAAAAAAATGTTGGGATATAAGAGCAGTTTACTCACTCAGCTGTATCAAAAAAGGTGCAGAGCAGCCACCCACTCTGGAAAACATAGAACATGTCCCTGTTGCAGTGTTCCTAAGTACTGTTGGGTAAAGCTCTGCTGTGTAGGCAAACATCATGGATGTACCGCAGGCAAAGCCACATTTACCCAGCATCTCCAGTGTAATAGACACCTCTGGTAAAGCTGAAGGAGACGGACAATAGTTTATCTTAAAAATAGAATAAGTCACGCATTTGAGTCCTGAAAAGTCAACAAGTTTACAGTAAAGCTACTACACAATTTGTAGAAAGGGACGCCCAAATGACAAGGAGAGGTAAATGTCTAAAAAATAAACCCCCTCACTTGTAGATGTAGTATCAGATTTAATACTGTCCACAGACCATTAAAGTCATACTAAAAATCTATGTCTGACCCCTGTGGGCTTGCAAGGCAGCTCTGAAAACTTTGTAGGTTTCTGGTCAGCTTGGATTCATGAGAGATAAAGTGGCACATTACAGTGGCAGCCCAGTTTTATGGTGAAAAAAGTGTAAGTAGAGACTCAAACCACTACTGCAGTGTAATCCACTTCTCTGCTGTCTTCCCAAACGCTGACATTTATTCCTTATTTATTTTAATTTTATTTATTATATTTATTCTCTGCCTCTTATAACTGTGGATGTCTCATTCTCACTACTTACTTTCAGGCACCAGCTGAATGAAGTACAGGGATACTCCGCCCAGGAGCACTGTACAACAGGAGGAAAGTCGTCGTGGAAAGTATTTCAGTGCCAGCCAGCTGAAAAGGTATGCTGGCACCTCTACAGCCGCTGAGATGAAACAGCTGATATAGGCATCAGCACCTAGTTTTGATGTGTTCAGGGACAGGCCATAATAGCCAGTACTCAGAGTGAACCTTGGAAAGACACAGATACAGATAGCAGAGATGTTGAGGATGGGACATGAGTCAGAAATAGTATATCAGTAGTTGACAATCATATGGTATTGAAAATCATGAGTTTGTAAGTTTATTACATACAAATAGTATGATACATAAATGATAGTTGGAGACCACTACAGTAGAAAGATGGACAAATTGATGGAGGACACATTAATAGATGGGCAATGTGATATATTTAAGGGTTTTAGTTAACTTCATGCTTCTTAGTAAGATACTTGAGAACAGACTGTGTAACTTGGATCAGATCAGAATACCCTTATTAACACCCTGTGTGTAGGGTTGGAAGATTTCTAACTCTGACAAAAAGACACTATGGCAGTCAGCAGTGCTCAAACATGCACTAGATTGCCAAAAATATATAGAAGACACACTTTTGTGTACTTTTGGTACGGGGCTGAATAAGAACAAATCCTGCAGCCTGGTTTGAAAATCTTGTGGAAAGCCTTCTTCAGAAGTGTTCCACATGCTTGGTTTGGATGGCTACATACTTTTGTCCATATAGTATGCTTAATTCTGTATACTATATAATATAGTGTGTGTAAAAAGTGTAATAAGCTCTCACCACACCAGGCAGAGAATCAGTGTTGTGGTTCTGATGTTGCTGGTTCTTAATAGGTCAAAGGCAGTGTGGAGTTTCTCTTTTTTATACAGTGACTTTTTCTCGTCATCCTGCAAGACACAAAACATCAGTCAACTTGTTATGTTTTGTTTAAATGCCCTGACAACTTATTTTCTCAATCAGCGTGTATGGGTGATGGTTACATGAAAACACAATTTTCTGCCAAATTAAAACATTTTTTGGATTATTTTACATGCATTTAAAGTGGGAAGGGCTCAGCTGGAAAAAGATGTCACATTTTTTCCCCACTAGATGAGTTTTTGAGTGTCAGACTCTTAAAAATAATTTAACTTCAGTTGCTGCTTATTTTATGCATAAATATGTAATGTTGTAAAGAAATTCTTCAAATTTGAAGCCAATGTTTCAGGAGCTTCAAGTCATATGCTAAGGCGATTGTTGACTAAAATCAGTCAGTGCAATTAGGCTTAATAAAATCAGTGAAATCTCCTACAGCGACTTTAGATAAAGGAATCTAAAGAAAAGACCCCAACATGTCTTCACTTTTTGTGTTTTTTTTGTTTGGTCCTGAATGCTTTAAATCTAAGTCAACTTACACCACAACATTCAAAGATGACCTTAGGAGCCTCAACTTTGTTCTGCTTAGCAGCGTTTCTCAGTATGGCCTCTGCCTGCTCCACTTTTCCCTGAGAGAGCAGCCACCGAGGAGACTCTGGAATGAACCTGCCTCAGTAATCAACACAGAGACAGACAAGTTAAAGTGAGGCAATATCAGAAGTAGCCTTTAAAATGACAAAACAATAAACAACATGAATGCAAACAGTATAAGTAAAGACAAATAGAGAAAAAAGCTGTTTTGTAAATGATTGAGTATTGAAATGAGCACAAAATATGTGATAATTTTTATAATCATCATTTGATCATTTCCTATGTGAAGCATTTAAAACTGTCTGATTTTGCTATATATAGTGTTATTACTAAAGGAAGACACTTTAGCTTTGAAATTTCTTGTTAAGGAGAGGTTCCATCATGGGTAATCCTTCATTCTGCATAGCACAAAGTCCATATTTATAATAACAATAATTTGTGCAGTCAGTAGGGAAACCTTTGCAGGTCACAAACAGACTTCTTTTTTTCCCAGGAAAAAGCTTCTTGTATGTTAAACCCAGTCAATTATTCATGGGATCTACACATGAGTTTAACATTTGACAGAGCCAGATCCTAAATGTAGGATTATTAATTAATTAACAGAGCATTTTTCATCTTGACAAAAACTATGATATGATAATAGAATCAAATTTCCAACAATAACAAAAACAACAACAAAATGCTACTGTAGCTGAAACTCTACCATGAGTTATGGGAATAATCTTTCTTGTAATTTAATGTAATGTGATGAGTGCAACCCACCACCAGAGAGGGATGTAGAGCAGTCCAGACAGAGCGATAGCCAGCAGGAGAGATTTCCAGTCCCTTAAAAAGTAAGCAAAGAGTGGCAGCATCATGTAGCCAATGGCAAAACACAGACACACACCCAATGATGAGAACAGGACCCGCACATTGCCGGTCAAGATCTCTGTACCTGCAGAAAGAAAGAGAAATACAAAGTGAGGGACGTGAACATATCAACAGTTTATCTGTTGGATAATGTTAATAATTCTTATGCTGTATTATTCAGAGCAGATAAATCAAATGTAAAGGAAAGTAGGAGGTGTTTATATGTACCTAGCACAAAAGCAGCAATGTAGTTGGCGATCTGTCCCAAACCACTGAAGAAGAGGAAGATGGAGAACACCGTCCATGAAGGTGAGAACACTTGAACAAAGGTGAAAATTGTCTGAACTGCCATGGTTGCGAAAAATACAGGCTTCCTTCCAAATCTGTATTGAGAAGACCAACAATAAAATAGGAGCAAGAAAGAAATAACATTTATGATGTGACATGTGACATTTATGAAATGACTATTATTTTTTATTTCTATAGAACATATGTCTATGTTCTTGTGTGTATATCAGATTTAGAATTTAAAACAGAAAAAAGATGGAATATCAAACAACATCTAGCACAAGGGCTCAAAATGCTCCATGAAGAATAGGACAGCACAAAAGTAAAACTAACTAAATAAGTTCAAAAGTCTGTTTGTGTTCTCAGTACCGATCTGAGAGCTGTCCTGAGAAGAAGGATCCAACAAGAACTCCTAGGAAGTAAAGCGTGGCGGTGAAAGGCTGCTTCCACTGCTCACTGCACACCAGGTCATACTGGAATATCCATACATTAAGGAGACATTTAGGAAAAATAAAAGCACAAAACAGTTACAGTTCTCAAAAATATTGCAAAAAAATACGATGACAAGAGGCAATCTGCATTAATGTTATGATTTTAATTTCAACTATTGCAAGCATACACATGCATACCTCAGAGACTATGGTGGATTGGTAGATGTCTTTGCTGTAGGTCCATCCATCCACACATTCCTCCTGCTGCAGGTCAGCGAGGTTGACATCAATGCCAGGAATGAGTCCCTGAGCAGAGAGATTTCTGACCACATCCAGCCTGTATCTGCTGCATCGGCTCCGCTCCTGTTTCCCGTTCACCACCTCACAGTCACAATGACACAAACATTATAATGAACATTTCTGTTTCAGTGAATGTATCCCTTGTATGGTGCCATTCTGTGTATGTGTTAAAATTGTGAAACCTCAGTGGGCTTTGGACTATATGGCGCTGACAGCTATGTCCTTACAGTACCTGTACCTTTCTATTTACCTTCATGTATCATGTATAACCCTGGAACGTGCCATACCACTTTATCAGTCTGTTTATGAGGGCTTGATTTTTACAACAAAGGCAGAAAAATACATAAACTTCATCAGTTGTACTGTTTATGACTGTGCTTTAACATCTTATCAATGTTGTTAAGTTTTGCAGATCTACAGCGGGTACTTAAACTGTTTAAAGTGTCATAGGTCTGTATTTATAGACTATTTGTAGAAGCCTGAAACCACAAAGCTTTAAAGTTCTTAGTGAGCCCATATCATTGTAAAACTGTATCTTAATTAACTATGAACATGCACCTTTTCTGTAAGTCTGTTCAAGATTATTTGCTTTCAGAACAACTATAAACACTTTTGACTGCCGACATGGTTGGACAACCCCATGAGTGTGAACTAGGTCTGAATGAGCATAAACCAAACTTAAGAAAGTTATGTATTTGCACAGTTCCAAATTGTCAGTTGTGCAGTCATTTACCTCTATTGGTATGATAGCATTTTGCCAATCTTCAGTCAGGTCAACTTCAGGAACCATGCAGTGGTGACTGGGAATGTCAGCCACGAAGACGATGGATAAAACTCCAAATCCGTTGGGGACAGTGCTGGCACAGAGCAGAAAGAAGACAATCTGTTGGAAACGTCCCCAATCACCCAGGAAGGCTGTAGTTTCATCATAATCCTTCATAATTTCTGAAATCCACCTGATTACTCTACAAGTGCTGTCTTCGATAATGTCTTTGTGGGAATGTGTCTTATCTACAGCCTGTAAACTCGCAGTCGACTATGCCCTATGCA